>NW_022060654.1:0-265099 GCF_003285725.1 Scaptodrosophila lebanonensis | reverse complement strand
AAGAGAGCGTGGACCTACGATGCTACGAACGAGCGGATACGTGTGCTGCGGAAGGAGAGCTCAGCACGGTGCTGCGCGAGTTCGACATCGAGGAGACCGGCACCGTGGAGGCTTTGCGGGTGCGGCTGGCAACGTTTCGTGAAGTCGGCCCAAGAAGGTACCGACCCCGCCTGGAAGAACTAGCGGCGTATTACGAGAACATACTAAAAGACCTACTAAAAGAGTATCCAGCGGGTCCCCACATAGAAGAGCGCCGGCGGGAAGCATACAGCCGGGTCCAGGGCGCATCAGAGGGCCCTATCGAGTATGTCCGAGCGATGCAAACGACTTGATGCGCGGCGCGGAGATGACTGCAGAGGAGCAGCTGAGACTTGTCAACGCCAACGGGCTACCAGAAATACGCGCCAATCTCCGTTCTCGGCACAGGGCGTGCACCAAGCAATCTTAGCACGGTCACAGGCGGCCGGCAATGATGAGACGAACACCACCACACCCTACGCCGATCCCACAGCCAGTGGCGGTTGGCCCAGCGGACACGCATCGTCGCCCACCAATCTGCAGACGTTGCGGGATGGGAGGGCACAGTATGGACGCGTGCCCAAACTCTCAACAGCTCTACTGTTGGGACTGTGGTAAGATGGGGTGCGTGCGAACGAATGCGCCGACGCGCGACGGAAACGCCAGGGGGGCTCGTCCCACATCAACAGTCGGCGAGCCCACGCTGGGCAAATTCCAATTAACAACGACCACGCAGGGTAGCGGGCCGCGCTACCAGTAGACGTGATGGTGTACGGTAGAGGCGGTCGTGGACACCGGAGCGACACGCAGCTTCGTGAGTCCGAGGCTGCGCAACGCCTGCGGGCGCCAGACGGAGGAAATGTACGGTCCGTGAGCGTGACTGTGTCCATGGCTGACGGGACACAGAAGACGGTCCGTGAAGAAACGAAGGCGACGGTCACGGTGGGCGGACAGTCGCGTAGTACTGCCGCTTACTCACACTCCCCGGATGCATAGATGAGCTCACATTGGGACTGGATTATGTCAAATGGCCAACGGGGCGGTGACTGTGACCAAGCTGTAGAATTGGAACGAACGACGATCCACGGCCCACGCAGACGGCGGAGGCGAAACCGCAGAGCCCGACATGCAGCCTGGTGACAAGCGAACAGGCGGGGCCCACTATAGCGCCCACCTGACGGAGCAGCAGACCCCAGACGGCCGCCAGATTCCTCGAGGGGGAGCTGGCAAGCTTTGAGAGCATCACAGAGTCTCGTCGGCGGCGGTGCACACAATCCGGATGAAAGACGAGCGTCCCATCAAACAGCGGTACTCCCCCGGAAATCCGGCCATGCAGGCAGTGATCAATCAAGAAGTCGGACGAATTGCTGGCAAAGGGCTGCATCGAGCAATCCGACAGTGCCTACAGCGCACCATCGTGTTGGTGCGCAAGAAGACAGGCGCCTGGAGGATGTGCATCGACTATCGGCAGCTGAACGAACGCTCAGAACCAGATGCGTACCCATTCCGCGGATCCAGCACATTTTGGAGCAGCTGCGCCAGGCCAAATACATAAGTAGCATCGATTTGCGGAATGGTACTGGCAGATTCTGACGGAGCACGAAAGCCAGCGATATACAGCGTTCACGGTGCCAGGAGCGGGCTGTTCCAGTGGCGGGTGATGCCGTTCGGCCTGCATTCTGCGCCCGCAACATTTCAGAGGGCGTTGGACAGCGTCATTGGCCCGGACATGGCACCGCACGCGTTGCATACCTCGACGACATAGTGGTGGTCGGTAGGACGTTCGAGGAACACTTGAGCAACTTGCGCGAGGGTGTTCCCGCGACTGCGAGCGGCCAATCTGCGAATAAATCGAGATAAGTGCGAATTCTTTCGTAAATCCATTAGGTACCTGGGGCACCTGGTGACGGAGGCGGGCATCCAAACGGATCCGGAGAAGGTAGCAGCCATCCACGAGCTGAAGCCGCCATCAAATCTAAAACAATTGCGGCAGTACATTGGAATGGCCTCGTGGTATCGACGCTTCGTACCAAATTTCGCCACATCGGTTGGGCCCCTTACCGAACTGTTGAAGAAGGGCCACAAGTGGAGTTGGGGAAAGCCAGCAGCAGGAGGCATTCCAGTGTATCAGAAGCAGCTGATGGAAGCTCCGGTGTTGGCGTGCCCCGATTTCTCTCGACGTTTCTGCCTACAGACGGACGCCAGCGAGTATGGGCTGGGCGCGGTTCTGACGCAAGACATAGACGGCCACGAACACGTAATTTCCTACGCCCAGTAGGAAGCTGCAGAAAGCGGAGGTCAACTACAGCGCCACGGAGAAGGAGTGCCTCGCAATTGTTTGGGGAATCCGAAAACTGCGACACTATTTGGAAGGCTACCATTTTCACTGTCGTGACTGATCACTTGGCGTTGCGTTGGCTCAACTCGATTGAGAGCCCCACCGGCCGCATCGCACGCTGGGCTTTGGAGCTGCAGCAGTAACCTTCAATGTCCAGTACCGAAAAAGGAGCCTTGAATGTGGTGGCCGACGCACTGTCACGACAACCACGCGAGGTGATCGGCCGTGCACACGTGGAGTCAGAGGCAGCACCAACTTGTAAATGGTACAGCGGCTGACGGCAGCCGGGTGTGGAGGAGAGTCCCAGCAAGTGCCCAGATTACGCCATACAGAACGACAGGCTGTACCGCCGCCATCGCTCACGTGCGAGGAGAAGATGAGGTGTCACCATGGAGGCTATGCGTGGCCGCGCCTCTACGACTGGAGGTGTTGAGAGAATGCCACGACGACCGCAACAGCGGGCTATATGGGAGTACGCCGAACCTGTGCACGCGTTGCAGACCGATACCACTGGCCTGGTCTGTATCGCGACGTAGCGAAGTATGTGCACCAGTGCCTGTTGTGCCAACGCTATAAAAGCCCAGCAACAGCTGACGGCAGGCAAGATGCACTTCAAACCAGCGGAGGCAGCGTGGGACGTCGTCTGCGCCGATTTTGTGGGGCCGCTGCCGCGGTCCAAACGGGGGCAACGCGTATCTACTGGTCCTGGTCGATAAGTTCAGTAAATGGGCAGGAACTGGTCCCCATCCGCAAGGGCGACGGCAGCGGCCAGTGAAGCTGGCCTTGCGAGAACGGATTCTGGCACGGTTTGGCACACAAGGAAAAGCTCATTTACAGACAACGGAGCCCAGTTTACGAGCCGCGCGCTGAAGCAGTTCCTCGCCGAGGCAGGCATAAAGCAACAACTGACGGCACCATACACACCTCAGGAGAATCCCACTGAGCGGACCAATAGAACGGTCAAACATTGATTGCCCAGCTGGCGGGCGGGCAGCACAACACGTGGGACCGAACAACTGCCGGAAGCACAATTGGCCATTAATACAGCAATTTCAGACGCAACGGGCTACTCACCTGCTTTCATCCTATTTGGGAGAGAACCCACACACACTGTACGGCAGGGATCCTGATGCCCCTGAGGCAGCACCAGGTAGCCCAGAAACACACGCGACGTCTGCTACAGTTTGTTGCCCGCATAGCAAGAAGAAACCAAGGGGTGGCCATCGAGGATCAGGCACGCCAGTACAATCTGCGGAGACGCGAGTGGCGACCCAAACTGGGCGACGAGGGTGCTCGTGCGACAACAACACCTGTCCAACGCAGCCGAGCAGTTTGCGGCCAAGCTGGCGCCTCGCTTCGATGGACCATTCACGGTGCGAGCATTTATATCCCCAGTCATAGTGCGTGTGCGACCAGTGGCGGGCGGCAGAGGTAGAACGGCACATGTGCGGGATCTAAAAGCGGTGAATGCAGAAGACAGCGAAGCCGACGAAGGCAGCGACGACAGAGGCAGCGACGACAGAGGCAGCGACGACAGACGCAGCGTGAGTATGGTCACCAGGGCCACGCCACCGACAGCTTCACAGCAGCCACAGCAGGCCACTCCTCAGCGTCAACAAAAGCAGCCACAGCGGCAGTCCGGGCAACAAAATCGGCCATATCAACGAGCACGACGACAGCAGCCACGGTCACGACAGCCACGACAGCAGCACAGCAACCAGGGCTTCGTAGCAGCCACACCGACAACAGCACGGCAACACCACCGGCGTCCACCAAAGCGGGAACAGCAAAGCTGCCGTTCTAGCCGAAGAAGATGCCCATGTAAGCCTACAAACATAATTAAACGCAGTTTGTTGTTACGTTTCAGGCCATGTGAAGCGATGTAGATTACCCGCACCGCCTGAGATACACACTCAGCGCCGAATATACCAGAGACGCAGCAGATGGGCGGTATGATAATTCCATTGGCGATCCCTAAACAGCTACGGCAACAGCAGCCAGTCCCACAGCAGCCACTACAGCACCCATTACAGAACCCAGAGGATGACGACACGTCAGCACCACGCGGCGGAAATGCAGAAAACAACAATGCGACCGAATGACAGAGCGAACAGCTGACGGTGAAGGTACAGGTGGCGTTGACAGGTGGCCAAACACGCGAGGGGTGGCAGCGCTGCCACCCAGCTGCTACGCATCTGCCGTTCGATTATGGCGCGGTGAAGGAAAATTCGAAAAAAACCACCGATCGGGCCGTTCGACCCCTTGGGGAAAGGGGGAGGTGTAACGACGCGTTGCGCAGCAACCAGCTGGGCGTCATTACGAGTAATTTTAAGCTAACAAGTAGTTGTAAAGAATAGTAAGCCATGAAGGCGAGTAATTTTAAGTTCGGCTCTAGTGAGTTCTCTTCTGGCTCATGCCCAACGCGCACTGAAGCGCTCTGCATTATATATTGGAATTAAAGCAACGTTGCAGAAAGAAACACGTGGAGAAGTTTTGGCATACCACCCTCTTTTATTGGTTGGACACCTCGGCACTTTGGGGTGTCTAATTTATTTCAGCAGACTCTGGCCGGCGAGCATACTCGCGGCAGAGTAACAACGTTACAGTGCAGTAACATATATAGCTGTAGATGAGAGGGACGTCAGATCAATAAGCCCCACACCAAAATCGCAAATACGGCGTACATAAGCATAGTTTCGGAAGAAGATTCCAAAAGTGGACTTACTCCCAACAACAGCCCGCAAGAAGCGAAACGGCTGATAACGTTAATTTAGACCCAACTATTTCGCAATTGCCAGATATGTCGCAAACAAAGATTCAGTTTATAAAGACAGCGTCATCGCTGATACCAGAGTTTGATGGCAAGGCCGAAAATTTAAGAAGCTTCGTGGACGCGTTGCAGTTGGTGGACTCAATTAAAGAGACACACGAGGCAACGGCAGTCCAATTGATAAAATCAAAGCTTAAAGGCCACGCACGCAATTTGATTAGCGATGAAAACTCAATTGCACAAATTGTGAGCAAACTGTCTGCGACTGTAAAAGGAGAATCGGTTGAAGTGCTATCAGCCAAACTCCTAAATTTGCAACAAAAGAGCAAAACTGCCAACTTCTATACACAAGAGGTTGAGCAGCTAACAAAAGCCCTTGAAGGCGCTTATATTAATGATGGACTAAATTATGATCTAGCCACCAAATATAGCACAGCTCAAGCGGTTAAGGCAATGACCAAAAACTGCGCAATTGATAGGGTAAAATTTATCATGCAATATCAATAACATGAATGATGCCATATCAAAATTTGTTGATAGTTGCACAGAAGCTACAGGGCAAACCAACACTGTCTTGTATTGCCAGAATTACTCTCACCGGGGCGGAAACCGCGGCAGAGGTAATTACAGGGGCCGACCATACAACAGAGGCGGCTTCAGGCACAACAACCAAGGTGGTAATAGGTACAATAGTCACAGCGGCAATCCTCGAGGCACCTCTTACACAGGGGGCCAATATAGAGGACGCGGACAACAGTATCGGATCCGAGTTACACAGAGTAACTCGGAAAACCAGATAAACCCCTTGAGCAACCAACAGTGAAAATTCTGAATATAAATCTAAGTCTCAGTAGTCTCGTTAAAGTAAAAAATGAAAAAAATAATATTCTATTAACATTACTGGTAGATACGGGGGCAAATGTATTGATCTTAAAAAACAATAACGTAAATTCAAATATCAATCAAAATTTTAAAACAAATATAACAGGAATTGGACAGGGCACAATACAGTCACTTGGACGATCGACAATTGATCTACTTTTCGATTACTTCGTAATCAGTCACGATTTCCAAATAGTGTACGATGATTTTCCCATACCATGTGATGGAATTCTTGGACTAGACTTCATTAGAAAATTTAATTGTATAATAGATTATCACCAAGATGAATTCATTATGAACCAAAATCGCTTAATTGTCAAATACATGTACCACTATTGCATACCGATGTTGACAATTCAATATTGTTACCAGCTAGATCAGAGGTAATGAGAAATATTACGCTACTGACAAATGAAGAAATTGTATTAATACCAAACCAGGAAATTCATCCTGGGGTATTAATAGCTAACAGTATAGTAGCTAGTAATAATGCGATGGTTCGTATTTTAAATACAACAAATGAAAATATAAAAATATTGAATCCAAAAATACAATTTGAGTCAGTACAAAATTACGAAATTAAAACACTATTTACAAACAAAGACAATACAAGTAGATGCAATGAAGTTTTGGAAAAACTAAATTTTCCTGAGCAATTCAAAAAGAAATTAACTGATCTATGTACTGAGTACAGTGACATATTTGGTTTAGAAACAGAACCAATTTCGAGTAATAATTTTTACAAACAGAAATTAAGATTGGCAGACAAAACCCCTGTATATATTAAAAATTATAGAAGCGCAGAGACAGAAAGGCCAGAAATAAGTAGACAGGTCGAAAAACTAATAAAAGATGGTATAGTTGAACCATCTATTTCCGAATATAACAGCCCACTTTCTTGGTACCCTAGAAATCCCTTCCAAACTCCAAGGAACAAAAAATGGCGTTTAGTAGTTGATTATCGCCAGATAAATAAAAAAACTCTTAGCAGACAAATACCCATTACCAAGAATAGAAGAAATCCTAGATCAATTGGGACGAGCTAAATATTTTTCATGTCTCGATCTTATGTCTGGATTTCACCAAATAGAACTAGATGAGAAATCTAGAAATATAACATCATTTTCCACGAACTCCGGTTCTTATCGCTTCACGCGATTACCGTACGGGTTAAAGGTAGCTCCAAATTCGTTTATTGCGAATGATGACACTCGCATTTTCCGGTCTTGAACCATCACAAGCATTTCTCTACATGGATGACTTGGTAGTCATTGGCTGTTCTGAACAGCACATGTTTAAAAACTTGTCAAATATTTTTGACCTGTGTAGAAAACACAACTTAAAATTAAACCCAGAGAAATGTTCCTTTTTCATGCATGAAGTTACATTCCTAGGCCATAAATGCACAGACCATGGCATCCTTCCGGATGATAAAAAATACGGATGTTATAAAAAACTATCCAGTCCCGACTGATGCAGATAGTGCACGACTATTCGTCGCGTTCTGTAATTATTACAGACGATTTATTTCACAATTTCGCACAATATTCACGTCACTTGACTAGATTGTGCAAAAAGAAGGTTCAATTCGAATGGACAAAAGAATGCGATGGCGCATTTAATTATTTAAAAAAGGCACTAATGAAGCCAACATTGCTGCAGTACCCTGATTTCAGCAAAGAATTTTGCATAACCACAGATGCAAGTAAACATGCATGTGGTGCAGTACTATCCCAAGAGTACAACGGTATGCAACTACCAATTGCATACGCGTCAAGATCTTTCACACAGGGAGAAAGCAATAAATCAACTACAGAGCAGGAATTATCTGCAATTCACTGGGCAATAAAACACTTCAGACCATATGTTTACGGCAGGCATTTCTTGGTTGAAACAGATCATAGACCACTAACGTATCTGTTTTCAATGAAAAACCCAACTTTCAAACTAACGAGAATGAGACTAGATTTAGAAGAATACCAATTTACTGTTGAATATCTCAAGGGGAAAGATAATCACGTAGCAGATGCGTTGTCTAGAATTAACATAGACTCGCTAATAGAAATGAATAGGAACATAATTATGGTCCAAACCAGATCATCAATATGACAGGAAAACATCTGCGCAGATGATAAAATAAAATTGCAGAAAAAACAAAAAAAGCCCAATGTCTATGAAGTCTATGAAGTATTAGCAATAATGACGTAAGAAAATTTGTGAAACTAAAAATCGGTAAATCGAATTGTTTGTTTAAGCAAGGAAAACGAATTATTTCACAATTTTCAATTAATAATTTGTACTCCAATGAAAAGTTCGACTTAGGTCAATTTTTTCAAAGGCTTAATTCAGAAGCCGGATTACATAAAATTGTTAATTTACAGTTTTCACAAAGTGAACAAATTTTCGAATTTGTATCACTAAATGAATTTAAAAATATGGCCAATAATTACTTGAAAACATTAAAAGTAGCGCTAATAACAAAAGTGACACACATAGACAAAAATGACGAAAGTCAAATTAATGCAATACTGTCGAAGGAGGCCATACAGGGATTACGTGTACCCTATTAAAAATTAGGAAATACTACTATTGGCCCCAAGACAATTAAAAAGTATGTCAAAACTTGTATGAAATGCCAACAGGCAAAAACTACTAGACATACTAAAGCTCCCATGATATTAACAAATACCCCAAACACAGCATTTGACACTGTTATAATAGATACAATAGGACCATTACCCTCGTACAGAGAATGGCCATGAGTACGCAATAACCATAATATGCGATCTCACTAAATATCTAGTTACAATACCAGTAGCAGATAAAAGTGCGAAAACAGTTGCTAAGGGTATTTGAATCCTTTGTATTAAAGTACGGTCCTATGAAGACGTTCATAACGGACATGGGTACTGAATACAAGAATTCACTCATAAATGACTTGTGCAAGTATATGAAGATAAATAATATACACTCAACAGCACATCATCACCAGACACTTGGAACAATTGAAAGAAGCCATCGAACATTTAACGAGTTTATTTGTTCATATATTTCAATTGACAAAGACGATTGGGACATATGGTTGAATTATTTCACCTATTGTTTCAATACTACTATCCATCGACAGTACACGAATACTGTCCATACGAACTCGTCTATGGTAGATTACCTAGACAGTTCATAGAATTTAATAATAAAACAAAAATTGACCCATATATAACATAGATGATTATGCTAAAGAGTTTAAGTTTAGATTGGAAACAGCTTATAAAAGAGAGAAAACTTTAATAGAGTTAGAAAAAACAAAAACGAAAGATAGAATATGACAAAAAATTAAATGACATAGAACTAGAGATAGGAACTTTAGTACTATTAAAGAACGATACAGCCCATAAGCTAGAAAAAAATTTAAAGGTCCCTATAAAGTTATAAGTATAGAAGGTAGGAACAACATAAAAATAGATGGGGGAAAACGGAAACCACAGATAGTAAATAAAAAACCGGTTAAAATTATTCAAAGTTAGATTAACCTGAACTAGAATACACTCAAATTTTATGCATGATCGATCAGCCATAAAATAAACAACAAATAAATACATAAAAATATATATAAAAAACAAATAATAATTATAATAAATATATATATATATATATATAATAATAAACAAATGTATTTTCCAAATTATACTTATTAGTACGTAATGTATAAATTTAAGTAAAAATAACTACACTATGTTACGTCATTTTTCAATAGGAGGGAGATGTAGTATGCGCATATGTCGAGAGTGCACTGTATCCAGTGCCCGTCAAATATATACAACAGCAACACTTTGTTGCTGCATAAACATAATTTAAACAGCGACACTTTCAAGTGCAATGACTTGAAAGTAGCTGGCGCAATAAGCCGCGTCAGCATTCTCATGCATTGACCGCTCATGAGACATATATGCATACCACTCTCTTACGTTATATATAAGGCTGCTCTGCCGCTGCCTTTAGGCGAAGAACATTTTATACATACAATGGAATTGAATAAAAATCACCAAAAAAAGCAGAAGTGTGTTTTTAATACTAATCGAAGACCAGACGTATTTCATGGCGACCATGACAGCTGCAATCTTCGGATGATGTTATTAATACAGAAGAAACAAGCAAATGGGGAGAGAAAACTCCAGTAAAAAATTAAAGTGAACCCTGCCGTCGATGAAGAAAAAAGCAGCCGCTCTTCTACGGAGGAAAACCTACGGAAAAATGTTGTATGGAAAAAGATGAGAGTGGCATTATAACGCGCTGACCAACTACCACAACAATGGAAGGAATTAAAACAAAAGTCTGAGTGAGTAGAGTGCTAGTGATGTGCCAAGAACAAAAATAATATATATATATATATATATATATATAGATAATATAAGAGGGATATAGGAAAATAGCTAAAAGAATAGCAGAAATAAAAACGGCTTTGAATACGCAACAACCCCCCGCCTGGGAGTTAGCTTGTAAACTCCAGGCCGAATTAGAATTTCTAAAAAAAGAAATTCAAAATAAAAAAGGCACACATTCGAAAGCGAAAAAAAATACCAGTAATTGGAAATATTAAATTAAAAATAAAAGTTCCAGAAAAGAAAGAAATACCTGTCTACAAAGAAACTTGCCTAATGGACTGCGAGGGACCTCTCTTCACACCAGCTTGCGAGGGAACGTGCATGCACACGCAGTGATTACGGCCAGTGGATCAACAAGTGCGAAAGGCATAGGACCGCCTTTTGCACCAACGTTGGAAACCACCAACAATCACCTCAACATCAAGAACTGAAGCGCGAGGGGCACACCGTCACTTGCGCCTTCGAGGGAGCATCAGCGTGCCACATCTGGCGACGCCCAGCTGATGCTACGGGATCCATCAAATGGACAGGATGGACATAAAGGCTTAAGCTAATTAAAATTATGTTATATGTACACCAAATTTGTAAAGTAATTTAAGACACAAGAAAATTGTAAAAAAATAGGCAATAAGAAAATCGTAAAATAATTAATAAGAAAAATTGTAAGAAATATTGTAATTACGAGCTGTCTCTGCAAATGGCCCGTAAAGATATAAACTAGGTAGGGATCAATTGTAAAAAAAAAACCATTTTTGTCGAGGTAAAATTAAGTAGTATACCCACGATGGGTTTGATAGATACAAAAGTAGTGGATTCCACTGCAGGTATCATAAATAAAGTAGAGTCCCAAAAGGTAGATGTGGACACTATAATAATGCTGTTAATACTAATAGTTATATTGATGAGCGCAAATTTGTTTTTCAAATTGTACAAATTGCACAACAAATGCCTTAAGAAAAAATATTTAAGTAGGGCCAACGATTTGGATAAAATTTGAAACTTTTTTTTGTAAATTAAAAAGAAAACAAAACTAAGGCAAACAATAAATTTGTTATTGTATATTTGAAAGACAAAAGGCTCGAAATCATATTTTATATGTATGCAGACATATATGAGCAAATAAGAGAATGCGTACTAGAAATAGTACGAAACGAACCTGAGTTCGTTAATATATATATAAATATAAGTATCTTATTAAGATAAGAAATTATAACTGGAAATAGAATTTCAAAATAAATAAATAAAAATGAATTAAAAGTAAATAACACGCGAAAAAAAGGTGTTCAGGAGAATTAGTAAAAAAAAAACCCTTTGCGGAGCATCCGAACTTTCCATAATACATGGATTGGAATGATATATGCAAGAGAGTAGGTGAGCTGAGAGCCGAGTTCGAAAAATCGTACAAAAGCCTCACTCAAAATAGACCAACACAGATAGGTACGTTGAATAGGCACACCATTAAATTGGTGCAATTATATAATGAGATCCGAGAGATATTTCTAGAGAATAAATCTAGACTCACGGATTTCCATTGGACTCAGGCTTCGGACGTTGTAAAACGCCTAAGAGAACAGCTGAACGCTGTAAAAGAAAGGCATGGCTTAGATATACACTTGCCAAATACATTAAGTAGTGCTGTAACGACGCGTTGCGCAGCAACCAGCTGGGCGTCATTACGAGTAATTTTAAGCTAACAAGTAGTTGTAAAGAATAGTAAGCCATGAAGGCGAGTAATTTTAAGTTCGGCTCTAGTGAGTTCTCTTCTGGCTCATGCCCAACGCGCACTGAAGCGCTCTGCATTATATATTGGAATTAAAGCAACGTTGCAGAAAGAAACACGTGGAGAAGTTTTGGCATACCGCCCTCTTTTATTGGTTGGACACCTCGGCACTTTGGGGTGCCTAATTTATTTCAGCAGACTCTGGCCGGCGAGCATACTCGCGGCAGAGTAACAACGTTACAAGTGGCGCCCGAGCAGGGACCCCAAAGAAGTGTGAGGTTAGATCCGACCAAGTAGGGAAGAGAGCGTGGACCTACGATGCTACGAACGAGCTGGATACGTGTGCTGCGGAAGGAAGAGCTCAGCACGGTGCTGCGCGAGTTCGACATCGAGGAGACCGGCACCGTGGAGGCTTTGCGGGTGCGGCTGGCAACGTTCGTGAAGTCGGCCCAAGAAGAGTACCGACCCCGCCTGGAAGAACTAGCGGCGTATTACGAGAACATACTAAAATACCTACTAAAAGAGTATCCAGCGGGTCCCCACATAGAAGAGCGCCGGCGGGAAGCATACAGCCGGGTCCAGGGCGCATCAGAGGGCCCTATCGAGTATGTCCGAGCGATGCAACGACTGATGCGCGGCGCGGAGATGACTGCAGAGGAGCAGCTGAGACTTGTCCACGCCAACGGGCTACCAGAAATACGCGCCAATCTCCGCCTGGCAGGCGAAGAAGTGAGCTCAATCGATGGGTATGTACAGGCGGCACAGGGCGTGCACCAAGCAATCTTAGCACGGTCACAGGCGGCCGGCAATGATGAGACGAACACCACACACCCTACGCCGATCCCACAGCCAGTGGCGGTTGGCCCAGCGGACACGCATCGTCGCCCACCCATCTGCAGACGTTGCGGGATGGGAGGGCACAGTATGGACGCGTGCCCAAACTCTCAACAGCTCTACTGTTGGGACTGTGGTAAGATGGGGGTGCGTGCGAACGAATGCTGCCGACGCGCGACGGGAAACGCCAGGGGGGCTCGTCCCACATCAACAGTCGGCGAGCCCACGCTGGCAAATTCCAATTAACAACGACACGCAGGGTAGCGGCCGCGCTACCAGTAGACTGTGATGGTGTACTGGTAGAGGCGGTCGTGGACACCGGAGCGACACGCAGCTTCGTGAGTCCGAGGCTGGCGCAACGCCTGCGGGCGCCAGACGGAGGAAATGTACGGTCCGTGAGCGTGACTGTGTCCATGGCTGACGGGACACAGAAGACGGTCCGTGAAGAAACGAAGGCGACGGTCACGGTGGGCGACAGTCGCGTAGTACTGCCGCTACTCACACTCCCCGGATGCATAGATGAGCTCACATTGGGACTGGATTATGTCCAAATGGCCAACGGGGCGGTGACTGTGACCAAGCTGTAGAATTGCGAACGAACGATCCACGGCCACGCAGACGGCGGAGGCGAAACCGCAGAGCCCGACATGCAGCCTTGGTGACAAGCGAACAGGCGGGGCCCACTATAGCCGCCCACCTGACGGAGCAGCAGACCCAGACGGCCGCCAGATTCCTCGAGGGGGAGCTGGCAAGCTTTGAGAGCATCACAGGAGTCTCGTCGGCGGCGGTGCACACAATCCGGATGAAAGACGAGCGTCCCATCAAACAGCGGTACTACCCCCGGAATCCGGCCATGCAGGCAGTGATCAATCAAGAAGTCGACGAATTGCTGGCAAAGGGCTGCATCGAGCAATCCGACAGTGCCTACAGCGCACCCATCGTGTTGGTGCGCAAGAAGACAGGCGCCTGGAGGATGTGCATCGACTATCGGCAGCTGAACGAACGCTCAGAACCAGATGCGTACCCAATTCCGCGGATCCAGCACATTTTGGAGCAGCTGCGCCAGGCCAAATACATAAGTAGCATCGATTTGCGGAATGGGTACTGGCAGATTCTGACGGAGCACGAAAGCCAGCGATATACAGCGTTCACGGTGCCAGGACGCGGGCTGTTCCAGTGGCGGGTGATGCCGTTCGGCCTGCATTCTGCGCCCGCAACATTTCAGAGGGCGTTGGACAGCGTCATTGGCCCGGACATGGCACCGCACGCGTTTGCATACCTCGACGACATAGTGGTGGTCGGTAGGACGTTCGAGGAACACTTGAGCAACTTGCGCGAGGTGTTCCCGCGACTGCGAGCGGCCAATCTGCGAATAAATCGAGATAAGTGCGAATTCTTTCGTAAATCCATTAGGTACCTGGGGCACCTGGTGACGGAGGCGGGCATCCAAACGGATCCGGAGAAGGTAGCAGCCATCCACGAGCTGAAGCCGCCATCAAATCTAAAACAATTGCGGCAGTACATTGGAATGGCCTCGTGGTATCGACGCTTCGTACCAAATTTCGCCACATCGGTTGGGCCCCTTACCGAACTGTTGAAGAAGGGCCACAAGTGGAGTTGGGGAAAGCAGCAGCAGGAGGCATTCCAGTGTATCCAGAAGCAGCTGATGGAAGCTCCGGTGTTGGCGTGCCCCGATTTCTCTCGACGTTTCTGCCTACAGACGGACGCCAGCGAGTATGGGCTGGGCGCGGTTCTGACGCAAGACATAGACGGCCACGAACACGTAATTTCCTACGCCAGTAGGAAGCTGCAGAAAGCGGAGGTCAACTACAGCGCCACGGAGAAGGAGTGCCTCGCAATTGTTTGGGGAATCCGAAAACTGCGACACTATTTGGAAGGCTACCATTTCACTGTCGTGACTGATCACTTGGCGTTGCGTTGGCTCAACTCGATTGAGAGCCCCACCGGCCGCATCGCACGCTGGGCTTTGGAGCTGCAGCAGTACACCTTCAATGTCCAGTACCGAAAAGGAGCCTTGAATGTGGTGGCCGACGCACTGTCACGACAACCACGCGAGGTGATCGGCCGTGCACACGTGGAGTCAGAGGCAGCACCAACTTGTAAATGGTTACAGCGGCTGACGGCAGCGGTGTTGGAGAGTCCCAGCAAGTGCCCAGATTACGCCATACAGAACGACAGGCTGTACCGCCGCATCGCTCACGTGCTAGGAGAAGATGAGGTGTCACCATGGAGGCTATGCGTGGCCGCGCCTCTACGACTGGAGGTGTTGAGAGAATGCCACGACGACGCAACAGCGGGCCATATGGGAGTACGCCGAACCTGTGCACGCGTTGCAGACCGATACCACTGGCCTGGTCTGTATCGCGACGTAGCGAAGTATGTGCACCAGTGCCTGTTGTGCCAACGCTATAAAGCCCAGCAACAGCTGACGGCAGGCAAGATGCACTTCAAACCAGCGGAGGCAGCGTGGGACGTCGTCTGCGCCGATTTTGTGGGGCCGCTGCCGCGGTCCAAACGGGGCAACGCGTATCTACTGGTCCTGGTCGATAAGTTCAGTAAATGGGCAGAACTGGTCCCCATCCGCAAGGCGACGGCAGCGGCAGTGAAGCTGGCCTTGCGAGAACGGATTCTGGCACGGTTTGGCACACCAAGAAAGCTCATTACAGACAACGGAGCCCAGTTTACGAGCCGCGCGCTGAAGCAGTTCCTCGCCGAGGCAGGCATAAAGCAACAACTGACGGCACCATACACACCTCAGGAGAATCCCACTGAGCGGACCAATAGAACGGTCAAAACATTGATTGCCCAGCTGGCGGGCGGGCAGCACAACACGTGGGACGAACAACTGCCGGAAGCACAATTGGCCATTAATACAGCAATTTCAGACGCAACGGGCTACTCACCTGCTTTCATCCTATTTGGGAGAGAACCCACACACACTGTACGGCAGGGATCCTGATGCCCCTGAGGCAGCACCAGGTAGCCCAGAAACACACGCGACGCTGCTACAGTTTGTTGCCCGCATAGCAAGAAGAAACCAAGGGGTGGCCAGCGAAGGATCAGGCACGCCAGTACAATCTGCGGAGACGCGAGTGGCGACCCAAACTGGGCGACGAGGTGCTCGTGCGACAACAACACCTGTCCAACGCAGCCGAGCAGTTTGCGGCCAAGCTGGCGCCTCGCTTCGATGGACCATTCACGGTGCGAGCATTTATATCCCCAGTCATAGTGCGTGTGCGACCAGTGGCGGGCGGCAGAGGTAGAACGGCACATGTGCGGGATCTAAAAGCGGTGAATGCAGAAGACAGCGAAGCCGTCGAAGGCAGCGACGACAGAGGCAGCGACGACAGAGGCAGCGACGACAGAGGCAGCGTGAGTATGGTCACCAGGGCCACGCCACCGACAGCTTCACAGCAGCCACAGCAGGCCACTCCTCAGCGTCAACAAAAGCAGCCACAGCGGCAGTCCGGGCAACAAAATCGGCCATATCAACGAGCACGACGACAGCAGCCACGGTCACGACAGCCACGACAGCAGCAACAGCAACCAGGGCTTCGTAGCAGCCACACCGACAACAGCAACGGCAACACCACCGGCGTCCACCAAAGCGGGAACAGCAAAGCTGCCGTTCTAGCCGAAGAAGATGCCCATGTAAGCCTACAAACATAATTAAACGCAGTTTGTTGTTACGTTTCAGGCCATGTGAAGCGATGTAGATTACCGCACCGCCTGAGATACACACTCAGCGCCGAATATACCAGAGACGCAGCAGATGGGCGGTATGATAATTCCATTGGCGATCCCTAAACAGCTACGGCAACAGCAGCCAGTCCCACAGCAGCCACTACAGCACCCATTACAGAACCCAGAGGATGACGACACGTCAGCACCACGCGGCGGAAATGCAGAAAACAACAATGCGACCGAATGACAGAGCGAACAGCTGACGGTGAAGGTACAGGTGGCGTTGACAGGTGGCCAAACGCGAGGGGTGGCAGCGCTGCCACCCAGCTGCTACGCATCTGCCGTTCGATTATGGCGCGGTGAAGGAAAATTCGAAAAAAACCACCGATCGGGCCGTTCGACCCCTTGGGGAAAGGGGGAGGTGTAACGACGCGTTGCGCAGCAACCAGCTGGGCGTCATTACGAGTAATTTTAAGCTAACAAGTAGTTGTAAAGAATAGTAAGCCATGAAGGCGAGTAATTTTAAGTTCGGCTCTAGTGAGTTCTCTTCTGGCTCATGCCCAACGCGCACTGAAGCGCTCTGCATTATATATTGGAATTAAAGCAACGTTGCAGAAAGAAACACGTGGAGAAGTTTTGGCATACCGCCCTCTTTTATTGGTTGGACACCTCGGCACTTTGGGGTGCCTAATTTATTTCAGCAGACTCTGGCCGGCGAGCATACTCGCGGCAGAGTAACAACGTTACAGTGCAGTAACATATATAGCTGTAGATGAGGAGGACGTCAGATCAATAAGCCCCACACCAAAATCGCCAAATACGGCGTACATAAGCATAGTTTCGGAAGAAGATTCCAAAAGTGGACTTACTCCCAACAACAGCCCCGCAAGAAGCGAAACGGCTGATAACGTTAATTTAGACCCAACTATTTCGCAATTGCCAGATATGTCGCAAACAAAGATTCAGTTTATAAAGACAGCGTCATCGCTGATACCAGAGTTTGATGGCAAGGCCGAAAATTTAAGAAGCTTCGTGGACGCGTTGCAGTTGGTGGACTCAATTAAAGAGACACACGAGGCAACGGCAGTCCAATTGATAAAATCAAAGCTTAAAGGCCACGCACGCAATTTGATTAGCGATGAAAACTCAATTGCACAAATTGTGAGCAAACTGTCTGCGACTGTAAAAGGAGAATCGGTTGAAGTGCTATCAGCCAAACTCCTAAATTTGCAACAAAAGAGCAAAACTGCCAACTTCTATACACAAGAGGTTGAGCAGCTAACAAAAGCCCTTGAAGGCGCTTATATTAATGATGGACTAAATTATGATCTAGCCACCAAATATAGCACAGCTCAAGCGGTTAAGGCAATGACCAAAAACTGCGCAATTGATAGGGTAAAATTTATCATGCAGGCAGGCACATTCAATAACATGAATGATGCCATATCAAAATTTGTTGATAGTTGCACAGAAGCTACAGGGCAAACCAACACTGTCTTGTATTGCCAGAATTACTCTCACCGGGGCGGAAACCGCGGCAGAGGTAATTACAGGGGCCGACCATACAACAGAGGCGGCTTCAGGCACAACAACCAAGGTGGTAATAGGTACAATAGTCACAGCGGCAATCCTCGAGGCACCTCTTACACAGGGGGCCAATATAGAGGACTCGGATCCGAGTTACACAGAGTAACTCGGAAAACCAGATAAACCCCTTGAGCAACCAACAGTGAAAATTCTGAATATAAATCTAAGTCTCAGTAGTCTCGTTAAAGTAAAAAATGAAAAAAATAATATTCTATTAACATTACTGGTAGATACGGGGGCAAATGTATTGATCTTAAAAAACAATAACGTAAATTCAAATATCAATCAAAATTTTAAAACAAATATAACAGGAATTGGACAGGGCACAATACAGTCACTTGGACGATCGACAATTGATCTACTTTTCGATTACTTCGTAATCAGTCACGATTTCCAAATAGTGTACGATGATTTTCCCATACCATGTGATGGAATTCTTGGACTAGACTTCATTAGAAAATTTAATTGTATAATAGATTATCACCAAGATGAATTCATTATGAAACCAAAATCGCTTAATTGTCAAATACATGTACCACTATTGCATACCGATGTTGACAATTCAATATTGTTACCAGCTAGATCAGAGGTAATGAGAAATATTACGCTACTGACAAATGAAGAAATTGTATTAATACCAAACCAGGAAATTCATCCTGGGGTATTAATAGCTAACAGTATAGTAGCTAGTAATAATGCGATGGTTCGTATTTTAAATACAACAAATGAAAATATAAAAATATTGAATCCAAAAATACAATTTGAGTCAGTACAAAATTACGAAATTAAAACACTATTTACAAACAAAGACAATACAAGTAGATGCAATGAAGTTTTGGAAAAACTAAATTTTCCTGAGCAATTCAAAAAGAAATTAACTGATCTATGTACTGAGTACAGTGACATATTTGGTTTAGAAACAGAACCAATTTCGAGTAATAATTTTTACAAACAGAAATTAAGATTGGCAGACAAAACCCCTGTATATATTAAAAATTATAGAAGCGCAGAGACAGAAAGGCCAGAAATAAGTAGACAGGTCGAAAAACTAATAAAAGATGGTATAGTTGAATCATCTATTTCCGAATATAACAGCCCACTTCTCTTGGTACCCTAGAAATCCCTTCCAAACTCCAAGGAAAAAAAATGGCGTTTAGTAGTTGATTATCGCCAGATAAATAAAAAACTCTTAGCAGACAAATACCCATTACCAAGAATAGAAGAAATCCTAGATCAATTGGGACGAGCTAAATATTTTTCATGTCTCGATCTTATGTCTGGATTTCACCAAATAGAACTAGATGAGAAATCTAGAAATATAACATCATTTTCCACGAACTCCGGTTCTTATCGCTTCACGCGATTACCGTACGGGTTAAAGGTAGCTCCAAATTCGTTTATGCGAATGATGACACTCGCATTTTCCGGTCTTGAACCATCACAAGCATTTCTCTACATGGATGACTTGGTAGTCATTGGCTGTTCTGAACAGCACATGTTTAAAAACTTGTCAAATATTTTTGACCTGTGTAGAAAACACAACTTAAAATTAAACCCAGAGAAATGTTCCTTTTTCATGCATGAAGTTACATTCCTAGGCCATAAATGCACAGACCATGGCATCCTTCCGGATGATAAAAAATACGATGTTATAAAAAACTATCCAGTCCCGACTGATGCAGATAGTGCACGACTATTCGTCGCGTTCTGTAATTATTACAGACGATTTATTCACAATTTCGCACAATATTCACGTCACTTGACTAGATTGTGCAAAAAGAAGGTTCAATTCGAATGGACAAAAGAATGCGATGGCGCATTTAATTATTTAAAAAAGGCACTAATGAAGCCAACATTGCTGCAGTACCCTGATTTCAGCAAAGAATTTTGCATAACCACAGATGCAAGTAAACATGCATGTGGTGCAGTACTATCCCAAGAGTACAACGGTATGCAACTACCAATTGCATACGCGTCAAGATCTTTCACACAGGGAGAAAGCAATAAATCAACTACAGAGCAGGAATTATCTGCAATTCACTGGGCAATAAAACACTTCAGACCATATGTTTACGGCAGGCATTTCTTGGTTGAAACAGATCATAGACCACTAACGTATCTGTTTTCAATGAAAAACCCAACTTCCAAACTAACGAGAATGAGACTAGATTTAGAAGAATACCAATTTACTGTTGAATATCTCAAGGGGAAAGATAATCACGTAGCAGATGCGTTGTCTAGAATTAACATAGACTCGCTAATAGAAATGAATAGGAACATAATTATGGTCCAAACCAGATCATCAATATGACAGGAAAACATCTGCGCAGATGATAAAATAAAATTGCAGAAAAAACAAAAAAAGCCCAATGTCTATGAAGTCTATGAAGTATTAGCAATAATGACGTAAGAAAATTTGTGAAACTAAAAATCGGTAAATCGAATTGTTTGTTTAAGCAAGGAAAACGAATTATTTCACAATTTTCAATTAATAATTTGTGTGTACCCTATTAAAAATTAGGAAATACTACTATTGG
Source organism: Scaptodrosophila lebanonensis (assembly GCF_003285725.1). Lineage (NCBI taxonomy): Eukaryota > Metazoa > Arthropoda > Insecta > Diptera > Drosophilidae > Scaptodrosophila > Scaptodrosophila lebanonensis. The sequence goes on along the minus strand of NW_022060654.1, from coordinate 244,326 downwards.
CCCCAAGACAATTAAAAAGTATGTCAAAACTTGTATGAAATGCCAACAGGCAAAAACTACTAGACATACTAAAGCTCCCATGATATTAACAAATACCCCAAACACAGCATTTGACACTGTTATAATAGATACAATAGGACCATTACCTCGTACAGAGAATGGCCATGAGTACGCAATAACCATAATATGCGATCTCACTAAATATCTAGTTACAATACCAGTAGCAGATAAAAGTGCGAAAACAGTTGCTAAGGGTATATTTGAATCCTTTGTATTAAAGTACGGTCCTATGAAGACGTTCATAACGGACATGGGTACTGAATACAAGAATTCACTCATAAATGACTTGTGCAAGTATATGAAGATAAATAATATACACTCAACAGCACATCATCACCAGACACTTGGAACAATTGAAAGAAGCCATCGAACATTTAACGAGTTTATTTGTTCATATATTTCAATTGACAAAGACGATTGGGACATATGGTTGAATTATTTCACCTATTGTTTCAATACTACTCCATCGACAGTACACGAATACTGTCCATACGAACTCGTCTATGGTAGATTACCTAGACAGTTCATAGAATTTAATAATAAAACAAAAATTGACCCCATATATAACATAGATGATTATGCTAAAGAGTTTAAGTTTAGATTGGAAACAGCTTATAAAAGAGAGAAAACTTTAATAGAGTTAGAAAAACAAAAACGAAAGATAGAATATGACAAAAAATTAAATGACATAGAACTAGAGATAGGAACTTTAGTACTATTAAAGAACGATACAGCCCATAAGCTAGAAAAAAATTTAAAGGTCCCTATAAAGTTATAAGTATAGAAGGTAGGAACAACATAAAAATAGATGGGGGAAAACGGAAACCACAGATAGTAAATAAAAACCGGTTAAAATTATTCAAAAGTTAGATTAACCTGAACTAGAATACACTCAAATTTTATGCATGATCGATCAGCCATAAAATAAACAACAAATAAATACATAAAAATATATATAAAAAACAAATAATAATAATAATTATAATAAATATATATATATATATATATATATATATATATATATATATATATATATATATATATATATATATATATATATATATATATATATATATATATAATAATAAACAAATGTATTTTCCAAATTATACTTATTAGTACGTAATGTATAAATTTAAGTAAAAATAACTACACTATGTTACCGTCATTTTTCTATAGGAGGGAGATGTAGTATGCGCATATGTCGAGAGTGCACTGTATCCAGTGCCCGTCAAATATATACAACAGCAACACTTTGTTGCTGCATAAACATAATTTAAACAGCGACACTTTCAAGTGCAATGACTTGAAAGTAGCTGGCGCAATAAGCCGCGTCAGCATTCTCATGCATTGACCGCTCATGAGACATATATGCATACCACTCTCTTACGTTATATATAAGGCTGCTCTGCCGCTGCCTTTAGGCGAAGAACATTTTATACATACAATGGAATTGAATAAAAATCACCAAAAAAAGCAGAAGTGTGTTTTTAATACTAATCGAAGACCAGACGTATTTCATGGCGACCATGACAGCTGCAATCTTCGGATGATGTTATTAATACAGAAGAAACAAGCAAATGGGGAGAGAAAACTCCAGTAAAAAATTAAGGTGAACCCTGCCGTCGATGAAGAAAAAAGCAGCCGCTCTTCTACGGAGGAAAACCTACGGAAAAATGTTGTATGGAAAAAGATGAGAGTGGCATTATAACGCGCTGACCAACTACCACAACAATGGAAGGAATTAAAACAAAAGTCTGAGTGAGTAGAGTGCTAGTGATGTGCCAAGAACAAAAATAATATATATATATATATATATATATATAAAATAGCTAAAAGAATAGCAGAAATAAAAACGGCTTTGAATACGCAACAACCCCCCGCCTGGGAGTTAGCTTGTAAACTCCAGGCCGAATTAGAATTTCTAAAAAAAGAAATTCAAAATAAAAAAGGCACACTAGCATTCGAAAGCGAAAAAAAATACCAGTAATTGGAAATATTAAATTAAAAATAAAAGTTCCAGAAAAGAAAGAAATACCTGTCTACAAAGAAACTTGCCCAATGGACTGCGAGGGACCTCTCTTCACACCAGCTTGCGAGGGAACGTGCATGCACACGCAGTGATTACGGCCAGTGGATCAACAAGTGCGAAAGGCATAGGACCGCCTTTTGCACCAACGTTGGAAACCACCAACAATACCTCAACATCAAGAACTGAAGCGCGAGGGGCACACCGTCACTTGCGCCTTCGAGGGAGCATCAGCGTGCCACATCTGGCGACGCCCAGCTGATGCTACGGGATCCATCAAATGGACAGGATGGACATAAAGGCTTAAGCTAATTAAAATTATGTTATATGTACACCAAATTTGTAAAGTAATTTAAGACACAAGAAAATTGTAAAAAAAATAGGCAATAAGAAAATCGTAAAATAATTAATAAGAAAAATTGTAAGAAATATTGTAATTACGAGCTGTCTCTGCAAATGGCCCGTAAAGATATAAACTAGGTAGGGTTGTAAAAAAAAAAAAACATTTTTGTCGAGGTAAAATTAAGTAGTATACCCACGATGGGTTTCATAGATACAAAAGTAGTGGATTCCACTGCAGGTATCATAAATAAAGTAGAGTCCCAAAAGGTAGATGTGGACACTATAATAATGCTGTTAATACTAATAGTTATATTGATGAGCGCAAATTTGTTTTTCAAATTGTACAAATTGCACAACAAATGCCTTAAGAAAAAATATTTAAGTAGGGCCAACGAATTGGATAAAATTTGAAACTTTTTTTTGTAAATTAAAAAGAAAACAAAACTAAGGCAAACAATAAATTTGTTATTGTATATTTGAAAGACAAAAGGCTCGAAATCATATTTTATATGTATGCAGACATATATGAGCAAATAAGAGAATGCGTACTAGAAATAGTACGAAACGAACCTGAGTTCGTTAATATATATATAAATATAAGTATCTTATTAAGATAAGAAATTATAACTGGAAACAGAATTTCAAAATAAATAAATAAAAATGAATTAAAAGTAAATAACACGCGAAAAAAAAGGTGTTCAGGAGAATTAGTAAAAAAAAAAACCCTTTGCGGAGCATCCGAACTTTCCATAATACATGGATTGGAATGCTATATGCAAGAGAGTAGGTGAGCTGAGAGCCGAGTTCGAAAAATCGTACAAAAGCCTCACTCAAAATAGACCAACACAGATAGGTACGTTGAATAGGCACACCATTAAATTGGTGCAATTATATCATGAGATCCGAGAGATATTTCTAGAGAACAAATCTAGACTCACGGATCTCCATTGGACTCAGGCTTCGGACGTTGTAAAACGCCTAAGAGAACAGCTGAACGCTGTAAAAGAAAGGCATGGCTTAGATATACACTTGCCAAATACATTAAGTAGTGCAGTAACATATATAGCTGTAGATGAGGAGGACGTCAGATCAATAAGCCCCACACCAAAATCGCCAAATACGGCGTACATAAGCATAGTTTCGGAAGAAGATTCCAAAAGTGGACTTACTCCCAACAACAGCCCCGCAAGAAGCGAAACGGCTGATAACGTTAATTTAGACCCAACTATTTCGCAATTGCCAGATATGTCGCAAACAAAGATTCAGTTTATAAAGACAGCGTCATCGCTGATACCAGAGTTTGATGGCAAGGCCGAAAATTTAAGAAGCTTCGTGGACGCGTTGCAGTTGGTGGACTCAATTAAAGAGACACACGAGGCAACGGCAGTCCAATTGATAAAATCAAAGCTTAAAGGCCACGCACGCAATTTGATTAGCGATGAAAACTCAATTGCACAAATTGTGAGCAAACTGTCTGCGACTGTAAAAGGAGAATCGGTTGAAGTGCTATCAGCCAAACTCCTAAATTTGCAACAAAAGAGCAAAACTGCCAACTTCTATACACAAGAGGTTGAGCAGCTAACAAAAGCCCTTGAAGGCGCTTATATTAATGATGGACTAAATTATGATCTAGCCACCAAATATAGCACAGCTCAAGCGGTTAAGGCAATGACCAAAAACTGCGCAATTGATAGGGTAAAATTTATCATGCAGGCAGGCACATTCAATAACATGAATGATGCCATATCAAAATTTGTTGATAGTTGCACAGAAGCTACAGGGCAAACCAACACTGTCTTGTATTGCCAGAATTACTCTCACCGGGGCGGAAACCGCGGCAGAGGTAATTACAGGGGCCGACCATACAACAGAGGCGGCTTCAGGCACAACAACCAAGGTGGTAATAGGTACAATAGTCACAGCGGCAATCCTCGAGGCACCTCTTACACAGGGGGCCAATATAGAGGACGCGGACAACAGTATCGGATCCGAGTTACACAGAGTAACTCGGAAAACCAGATAAACCCCTTGAGCAACCAACAGTGAAAATTCTGAATATAAATCTAAGTCTCAGTAGTCTCGTTAAAGTAAAAAATGAAAAAAATAATATTCTATTAACATTACTGGTAGATACGGGGGCAAATGTATTGATCTTAAAAAACAATAACGTAAATTCAAATATCAATCAAAATTTTAAAACAAATATAACAGGAATTGGACAGGGCACAATACAGTCACTTGGACGATCGACAATTGATCTACTTTTCGATTACTTCGTAATCAGTCACGATTTCCAAATAGTGTACGATGATTTTCCCATACCATGTGATGGAATTCTTGGACTAGACTTCATTAGAAAATTTAATTGTATAATAGATTATCACCAAGATGAATTCATTATGAAACCAAAATCGCTTAATTGTCAAATACATGTACCACTATTGCATACCGATGTTGACAATTCAATATTGTTACCAGCTAGATCAGAGGTAATGAGAAATATTACGCTACTGACAAATGAAGAAATTGTATTAATACCAAACCAGGAAATTCATCCTGGGGTATTAATAGCTAACAGTATAGTAGCTAGTAATAATGCGATGGTTCGTATTTTAAATACAACAAATGAAAATATAAAACAAGAAAGGAATGCTAAAGTCGAGCAGGCTCAACTCTTAAATACCCTGTACCACCCCACAAAAAAGTAATTAAATTAATTTAATTAAATTAATTAATTAATTTAATTTAATTATTTAACTAAATTAATTTAATTAATTAACTAAATTAAATATAAAATATTTCATGCATGCATAGATACATTTACATTTACATCAGAATCGTGCCTTATGCGTGTTTGTGTACTTGTACATATGTATGTATGTGTGCATTGGGCCTGGTTATATGGCTATAACTTTCTTTCCGATCATTCTTTCATAATGAAACTTGGTATACGGATATATAATTACTAACCTAATGTGACTACCAAATTTTAGTTCAAAATTCCAAGAATTACGGGAGTTATAGAAAATCGTTAATAGGGGGGGAGTGGGGGGGTGGATCAGAAAAAATGAACAAACTCGTCCTTTCTCGGTCTCAGGAGAATCTGTATACCAAGTTTGGTTATTCTAGCTCTTATACTTTCGGAGATCCTTGCGTTCATACAGACAGACAGACGGACAGACAGACGGACAGACAGACGGACAGACAGACGGACAGACAGACGGACAGACAGACGGACATGGCTATATCGACTCGGCTTGTCATGCTGATCAAGAATATATATACTTTGTGGGGTCTACCAAGCCTCCTTCTGTGTGTTCCATGTGCACTCGCACAAAACTAATATACCCTTGTACCCTTTGGGTACAGGGTATAAATATTGAATCCAAAAATACAATTTGAGTCAGTACAAAATTACGAAATTAAAACACTATTTACAAACAAAGACAATACAAGTAGATGCAATGAAGTTTTGGAAAAACTAAATTTTCCTGAGCAATTCAAAAAGAAATTAACTGATCTATGTACTGAGTACAGTGACATATTTGGTTTAGAAACAGAACCAATTTCGAGTAATAATTTTTACAAACATAAATTAAGATTGGCAGACAAAACCCCTGTATATATTAAAAATTATAGAAGCGCAGAGACAGAAAGGCCAGAAATAAGTAGACAGGTCGAAAAACTAATAAAAGATGGTATAGTTGAATCATCTATTTCCGAATATAACAGCCCACTTCTCTTGGTACCCTAGAAATCCCTTCCAAACTCCAAGGAAAAAAAATGGCGTTTAGTAGTTGATTATCGCCAGATAAATAAAAAACTCTTAGCAGACAAATACCCATTACCAAGAATAGAAGAAATCCTAGATCAATTGGGACGAGCTAAATATTTTTCATGTCTCGATCTTATGTCTGGATTTCACCAAATAGAACTAGATGAGAAATCTAGAAATATAACATCATTTTCCACGAACTCCGGTTCTTATCGCTTCACGCGATTACCGTACAGGTTAAAGGTAGCTCCAAATTCGTTTATGCGAATGATGACACTCGCATTTTCCGGTCTTGAACCATCACAAGCATTTCTCTACATGGATGACTTGGTAGTCATTGGCTGTTCTGAACAGCACATGTTTAAAAACTTGTCAAATATTTTTGACCTGTGTAGAAAACACAACTTAAAATTAAACCCAGAGAAATGTTCCTTTTTCATGCATGAAGTTACATTCCTAGGCCATAAATGCACAGACCATGGCATCCTTCCGGATGATAAAAAATACGATGTTATAAAAAACTATCCAGTCCCGACTGATGCAGATAGTGCACGACTATTCGTCGCGTTCTGTAATTATTACAGACGATTTATTCACAATTTCGCACAATATTCACGTCACTTGACTAGATTGTGCAAAAAGAATGTTCAATTCGAATGGACAAAAGAATGCGATGGCGCATTTAATTATTTAAAAAAGGCACTAATGAAGCCAACATTGCTGCAGTACCCTGATTTCAGCAAAGAATTTTGCATAACCACAGATGCAAGTAAACATGCATGTGGTGCAGTACTATCCCAAGAGTACAACGGTATGCAACTACCAATTGCATACGCGTCAAGATCTTTCACACAGGGAGAAAGCAATAAATCAACTACAGAGCAGGAATTATCTGCAATTCACTGGGCAATAAAACACTTCAGACCATATGTTTACGGCAGGCATTTCTTGGTTGAAACAGATCATAGAGCACTAACGTATCTGTTTTCAATGAAAAACCCAACTTCCAAACTAACGAGAATGAGACTAGATTTAGAAGAATACCAATTTACTGTTGAATATCTCAAGGGGAAAGATAATCACGTAGCAGATGCGTTGTCTAGAATTAACATAGACTCGCTAATAGAAATGAATAGGAACATAATTATGGTCCAAACCAGATCATTAATATGACAGGAAAACATCTGCGCAGATGATAAAATAAAATTGCAGAAAAAACAAAAAAAGCCCAATGTCTATGAAGTCTATGAAGTATTAGCAATAATGACGTAAGAAAATTTGTGAAACTAAAAATCGGTAAATCGAATTGTTTGTTTAAGCAAGGAAAACGAATTATTTCACAATTTTCAATTAATAATTTGTACTCCAATGAAAAGTTCGACTTAGGTCAATTTTTTCAAAGGCTTAATTCAGAAGCCGGATTACATAAAATTGTTAATTTACAGTTGTCACAAAGTGAACAAATTTTCGAATTTGTATCACTAAATGAATTTAAAAATATGGCCAATAATTACTTGAAAACATTAAAAGTAGCGCTAATAACAAAAGTGACACACATAGACAAAAATGACGAAAGTCAAATTAATGCAATACTGTCGAAGGAGGCCATACAGGGATTACGTGTACCCTATTAAAAATTAGGAAATACTACTATTGGCCCCAAGACAATTAAAAAGTATGTCAAAACTTGTATGAAATGCCAACAGGCAAAAACTACTAGACATACTAAAGCTCCCATGATATTAACAAATACCCCAAACACAGAATTTGACACTGTTATAATAGATACAATAGGACCATTACCTCGTACAGAGAATGGCCATGAGTACGCAATAACCATAATATGCGATCTCACTAAATATCTAGTTACAATACCAGTAGCAGATAAAAGTGCGAAAACAGTTCCTAAGGGTATATTTGAATCCTTTGTATTAAAGTACGGTCCTATGAAGACGTTCATAACGGACATGGGTACTGAATACAAGAATTCACTCATAAATGACTTGTGCAAGTATATGAAGATAAATAATATACACTCAACAGCACATCATCACCAGACACTTGGAACAATTGAAAGAAGCCATCGAACATTTAACGAGTTTATTTGTTCATATATTTCAATTGACAAAGACGATTGGGACATATGGTTGAATTATTTCACCTATTGTTTCAATACTACTCCATCGACAGTACACGAATACTGTCCATACGAACTCGTCTATGGTAGATTACCTAGACAGTTCATAGAATTTAATAATAAAACAAAAATTGACCCCATATATAACATAGATGATTATGCTAAAGAGTTTAAGTTTAGATTGGAAACAGCTTATAAAAGAGAGAAAACTTTAATAGAGTTAGAAAAACAAAAACGAAAGATAGAATATGACAAAAAATTAAATGACATAGAACTAGAGATAGGAACTTTAGTACTATTAAAGAACGATACAGCCCATAAGCTAGAAAAAAATTTAAAGGTCCCTATAAAGTTATAAGTATAGAAGGTAGGAACAACATAAAAATAGATGGGGGAAAACGGAAACCACAGATAGTAAATAAAAACCGGTTAAAATTATTCAAAAGTTAGATTAACCTGAACTAGAATACACTCAAATTTTATGCATGATCGATCAGCCATAAAATAAACAACAAATAAATACATAAAAATATATATAAAAAACAAATAATAATAATAATAATAATAATAATAATTATAATAAATATATATATATATATATATATATATATATATATATATATATATATATATATATATATATATATATATATATAATAAGTATAATTTGGAAAATACATTTGTTTATTATTATTATATATATATATATATATATATATATATATATATATATATATATATATATATAATAATAATAAACAAATGTATTTTCCAAATTATACTTATTAGTACGTAATGTATAAATTTAAGTAAAAATAACTACACTATGTTACGTCATTTTTCAATAGGAGGGAGATGTAGTATGCGCATATGTCGAGAGTGCACTGTATCCAGTGCCCGTCAAATATATACAACAGCAACACTTTGTTGCTGCATAAACATAATTTAAACAGCGACACTTTCAAGTGCAATGACTTGAAAGTAGCTGGCGCAATAAGCCGCGTCAGCATTCTCATGCATTGACTGCTCATGAGACATATATGCATACCACTCTCTTACGTTATATATAAGGCTGCTCTGCCGCTGCCTTTAGGCGAAGAACATTTTATACATACAATGGAATTGAATAAAAATCACCAAAAAAAAGCAGAAGTGTGTTTTTAATACTAATCGAAGACCAGACGTATTTCATGGCGACCATGACAGCTGCAATCTTCGGATGATGTTATTAATACAGAAGAAACAAGCAAACGGGGAGAGAAAACTCCAGTAAAAAATTAAAGTGAACCCTGCCGTCGATGAAGAAAAAAGCAGCCGCTCTTCTACGGAGGAAAACCTACGGAAAAATGTTGTATGGAAAAAGATGAGAGTGGCATTATAACGCGCTGACCAATTACCACAACAATGGAAGGAATTAAAACAAAAGTCTGAGTGAGTAGAGTGCTAGTGATGTGCCAAGAACAAAAATAATATATATATATATATATATATATATATATATAAAATAGCTAAAAGAATAGCAGAAATAAAAACGGCTTTGAATACGCAACAACCCCCCGCCTGGGAGTTAGCTTGTAAACTCCGGGCCGAATTAGAATTTCTAAAAAAAGAAATTCAAAATAAAAAAGGCACACTAGCATTCGAAAGCGAAAAAAAATACCAGTAATTGGAAATATTAAATTAAAAATAAAAGTTCCAGAAAAGAAAGAAATACCTGTCTACAAAGAAACTTGCCCAATGGACTGCGAGGGACCTCTCTTCACACCAGCTTGCGAGGGAACGTGCATGCACACGCAGTGATTACGGCCAGTGGATCAACAAGTGCGAAAGGCATAGGACCGCCTTTTGCACCAACGTTGAAAACCACCAACAATCACCTCAACATCAAGAACTGAAGCGCGAGGGGCACACCGTCACTTGCGCCTTCGAGGGAGCATCAGCGTGCCACATCTGGCGACGCCCAGCTGATGCTACGGGATCCATCAAATGGACAGGATGGACATAAAGGCTTAAGCTAATTAAAATTATGTTATATGTACACCAAATTTGTAAAGTAATTTAAGACACAAGAAAATTGTAAAAAAAATAGGCAATAAGAAAATCGTAAAATAATTAATAAGAAAAATTGTAAGAAATATTGTAATTACGAGCTGTCTCTGCAAATGGCCCGTAAAGATATAAACTAGGTAGGGTTGTAAAAAAAAAAAACATTTTTGTCGAGGTAAAATTAAGTAGTATACCCACGATGGGTTTCATAGATACAAAAGTAGTGGATTCCACTGCAGGTATCATAAATAAAGTAGAGTCCCAAAAGGTAGATGTGGACACTATAATAATGCTGTTAATACTAATAGTTATATTGATGAGCACAAATTTGTTTTTCAAATTGTACAAATTGCACAACAAATGCCTTAAGAAAAAATATTTAAGTAGGGCCAACGAATTGGATAAAATTTGAAACTTTTTTTTGTAAATTAAAAAGAAAACAAAACTAAGGCAAACAATAAATTTGTTATTGTATATTTGAAAGACAAAAGGCTCGAAATCATATTTTATATGTATGCAGACATATATGAGCAAATAAGAGAATGCGTACTAGAAATAGTACGAAACGAACCTGAGTTCGTTAATATATATATAAATATAAGTATCTTATTAAGATAAGAAATTATAACTGGAAACAGAATTTCAAAATAAATAAATAAAAATGAATTAAAAGTAAATAACACGCGAAAAAAAAGGTGTTCAGGAGAATTAGTAAAAAAAAACCCTTTGCGGAGCATCCGAACTTTCCATAATACATGGATTGGAATGCTATATGCAAGAGAGTAGGTGAGCTGAGAGCCGAGTTCGAAAAATCGTACAAAAGCCTCACTCAAAATAGACCAACACAGATAGGTACGTTGAATAGGCACACCATTAAATTGGTGCAATTATATAATGAGATCCGAGAGATATTTCTAGAGAACAAATCTAGACTCACGGATCTCCATTGGACTCAGGCTTCGGACGTTGTAAAACGCCTAAGAGAACAGCTGAACGCTGTAAAAGAAAGGCATGGCTTAGATATACACTTGCCAAATACATTAAGTAGTGCAGTAACATATATAGCTGTAGATGAGGAGGACGTCAGATCAATAAGCCCCACACCAAAATCGCCAAATACGGCGTACATAAGCATAGTTTCGGAAGAAGATTCCAAAAGTGGACTTACTCCCAACAACAGCCCCGCAAGAAGCGAAACGGCTGATAACGTTAATTTAGACCCAACTATTTCGCAATTGCCAGATATGTCGCAAACAAAGATTCAGTTTATAAAGACAGCGTCATCGTTGATACCAGAGTTTGATGGCAAGGCCGAAAATTTAAGAAGCTTCGTGGACGCGTTGCAGTTGGTGGACTCAATTAAAGAGACACACGAGGCAACGGCAGTCCAATTGATAAAATCAAAGCTTAAAGGCCACGCACGCAACTTGATTAGCGATGAAAACTCAATTGCACAAATTGTGAGCAAACTGTCTGCGACTGTAAAAGGAGAATCGGTTGAAGTGCTATCAGCCAAACTCCTAAATTTGCAACAAAAGAGCAAAACTGCCAACTTCTATACACAAGAGGTTGAGCAGCTAACAAAAGCCCTTGAAGGCGCTTATATTAATGATGGACTAAATTATGATCTAGCCACCAAATATAGCACAGCTCAAGCGGTTAAGGCAATGACCAAAAACTGCGCAATTGATAGGGTAAAATTTATCATGCAGGCAGGCACATTCAATAACATGAATGATGCCATATCAAAATTTGTTGATAGTTGCACAGAAGCTACAGGGCAAACCAACACTGTCTTGTATTGCCAGAATTACTCTCACCGGGGCGGAAACCGCGGCAGAGGTAATTACAGGGGCCGACCATACAACAGAGGCGGCTTCAGGCACAACAACCAAGGTGGTAATAGGTACAATAGTCACAGCGGCAATCCTCGAGGCACCTCTTACACAGGGGGCCAATATAGAGGACGCGGACAACAGTATCGGATCCGAGTTACACAGAGTAACTCGGAAAACCAGATAAACCCCTTGAGCAACCAACAGTGAAAATTCTGAATATAAATCTAAGTCTCAGTAGTCTCGTTAAAGTAAACAAGTAAAAAAGCTAAAGTCGGGTGTCCCGACTTTGAAATACTCTGTACATATGTTTAGAATAAATATAGAAATTAAAAAAAATTAAGAAAATAAACAAAAAAAATTTGATCGATTTTACCTCTCTCGGTATTCGAACTCACGTAAAGGGTGTATAATTGCACATTTACATAGCAATTGCGTCTGTGTGAGTGTATGTTTGCCTATGCGCATCAACTCGTGTCTGTGTAAGCATTTTCGCAGTCAACCAAACAGCAACATCAACAACAGCCGCGGGCAGCGCTTGAGCAGCGCTGCAGCAGCGCTGCATCAGCAAATATATTTATGGCTATAACTTCTTGTTAAATCGGTCTATCATAATGAAATTTGGCATACGGACACATAATAACCAGCTGGGGGTATTTCCAAAATTTTAGTTCGAAATTCCAAGAATTACGGGAGTTACGATTTGCGGGGTAGAGGGGGGAGGGAGGGGAATTCCAAAATATACATTTTCTGCGTATTCACATAAGGCATCTGGGACTAAAATTTGGTGTTCCTAGGTCTTATAGTCTCCGAGATATAGGCGATTATACGAATGGAAAATCGGGAAAACCCCCATAGGGGGGAAGTGGGGGGGAAAATCAAAAAAATAAAACAAACTCGTATAGAATACACACATAACGCATCTTCGTGCAAAATTTGGTGTCTCTATCTCTTATAGTCTCTGAGATCCAGGTGTTCATACGGACGGACAGACGGACAGACGGACAGACGGACAGACAGACAGACAGGGCTAGATCGACTCGTCTCGTCATGCTGATCAAGAATATATATACTTTGTGGGGTCTGCCACGCCTCCTTCTGCCTGTTACATTTTTCAGCTCCCGCAAACCTAATATACTCTTGTACATTTCATGTACAGAGTATAAAAATGAAAAAAATAATATTCTATTAACATTACTGGTAGATACGGGGGCAAATGTATTGATCTTAAAAAACAATAACGTAAATTCAAATATCAATCAAAATTTTAAAACAAATATAACAGGAATTGGACAGGGCACAATACAGTCACTTGGACGATCGACAATTGATCTACTTTTCGATTACTTCGTAATCAGTCACGATTTCCAAATAGTGTACGATGATTTTCCCATACCATGTGATGGAATTCTTGGACTAGACTTCATTAGAAAATTTAATTGTATAATAGATTATCACCAAGATGAATTCATTATGAAACCAAAATCGTTTAATTGTCAAATACATGTACCACTATTGCATACCGATGTTGACAATTCAATATTGTTACCAGCTAGATCAGAGATGGTATAGTTGAATCATCTATTTCCGAATATAACAGCCCACTTCTCTTGGTACCCTAGAAATCCCTTCCAAACTCCAAGGAAAAAAAATGGCGTTTAGTAGTTGATTATCGCCAGATAAATAAAAAACTCTTAGAAGACAAATACCCATTACCAAGAATAGAAGAAATCCTAGATCAATTGGGACGCGCTAAATATTTTTCATGTCTCGATCTTATGTCTGGATTTCACCAAATAGAACTAGATGAGAAATCTAGAAATATAACATCATTTTCCACGAACTCCGGTTCTTATCGCTTCACGCGATTACCGTACGGGTTAAAGGTAGCTCCAAATTCGTTTATGCGAATGATGACACTCGCATTTTCCGGTCTTGAACCATCACAAGCATTTCTCTACATGGATGACTTGGTAGTCATTGGCTGTTCTGAACAGCACATGTTTAAAAACTTGTCAAATATTTTTGACCTGTGTAGAAAACACAACTTAAAATTAAACCCAGAGAAATGTTCCTTTTTCATGCATGAAGTTACATTCCTAGGCCATAAATGCACAGACCATGGCATCCTTCCGGATGATAAAAAATACGATGTTATAAAAAACTATCCAGTCCCGACTGATGCAGATAGTGCACGACTATTCGTCGCGTTCTGTAATTATTACAGACGATTTATTCACAATTTCGCACAATATTCACGTCACTTGACTAGATTGTGCAAAAAGAATGTTCAATTCGAATGGACAAAAGAATGCGATGGCGCATTTAATTATTTAAAAAAGGCACTAATGAAGCCAACATTGCTGCAGTACCCTGATTTCAGCAAAGAATTTTGCATAACCACAGATGCAAGTAAACATGCATGTGGTGCAGTACTATCCCAAGAGTACAACGGTATGCAACTACCAATTGCATACGCGTCAAGATCTTTCACACAGGGAGAAAGCAATAAATCAACTACAGAGCAGGAATTATCTGCAATTCACTGGGCAATAAAACACTTCAGACCATATGTTTACGGCAGGCATTTCTTGGTTGAAACAGATCATAGACCACTAACGTATCTGTTTTCAATGAAAAACCCAACTTTCAAACTAACGAGAATGAGACTAGATTTAGAAGAATACCAATTTACTGTTGAATATCTCAAGGGGAAAGATAATCACGTAGCAGATGCGTTGTCTAGAATTAACATAGACTCGCTAATAGAAATGAATAGGAACATAATTATGGTCCAAACCAGATCATCAATATGACAGGAAAACATCTGCGCAGATGATAAAATAAAATTGCAGAAAAAACAAAAAAAAGCCCAATGTCTATGAAGTCTATGAAGTATTAGCAATAATGACGTAAGAAAATTTGTGAAACTAAAAATCGGTAAATCGAATTGTTTGTTTAAGCAAGGAAAACGAATTATTTCACAATTTTCAATTAATAATTTGTACTCCAATGAAAAGTTCGACTTAGGTCAATTTTTTCAAAGGCTTAATTCAGAAGCCGGATTACATAAAATTGTTAATTTACAGTTGTCACAAAGTGAACAAATTTTCGAATTTGTATCACTAAATGAATTTAAAAATATGGCCAATAATTACTTGAAAACATTAAAAGTAGCGCTAATAACAAAAGTGACACACATAGACAAAAATGACGAAAGTCAAATTAATGCAATACTGTCGAAGGAGGCCATACAGGGATTACGTGTACCCTATTAAAAATTAGGAAATACTACTATTGGCCCCAAGACAATTAAAAAGTATGTCAAAACTTGTATGAAATGCCAACAGGCAAAAACTACTAGACATACTAAAGCTCCCATGATATTAACAAATACCCCAAACACAGCATTTGACACTGTTATAATAGATACAATAGGTACAATAACCATTACCTCGTACAGAGAATGGCCATGAGTACGCAATAACCATAATATGCGATCTCACTAAATATCTAGTTACAATACCAGTAGCAGATAAAAGTGCGAAAACAGTTCCTAAGGGTATATTTGAATCCTTTGTATTAAAGTACGGTCCTATGAAGACGTTCATAACGGACATGGGTACTGAATACAAGAATTCACTCATAAATGACTTGTGCAAGTATATGAAGATAAATAATATACACTCAACAGCACATCATCACCAGACACTTGGAACAATTGAAAGAAGCCATCGAACATTTAACGAGTTTATTTGTTCATATATTTCAATTGACAAAGACGATTGGGACATATGGTTGAATTATTTCACCTATTGTTTCAATACTACTCCATCGACAGTACACGAATACTGTCCATACGAACTCGTCTATGGTAGATTACCTAGACAGTTCATAGAATTTAATAATAAAACAAAAATTGACCCCATATATAACATAGATGATTATGCTAAAGAGTTTAAGTTTAGATTGGAAACAGCTTATAAAAGAGAGAAAACTTTAATAGAGTTAGAAAAACAAAAACGAAAGATAGAATATGACAAAAAATTAAATGACATAGAACTAGAGATAGGAACTTTAGTACTATTAAAGAACGATACAGCCCATAAGCTAGAAAAAAATTTAAAGGTCCCTATAAAGTTATAAGTATAGAAGGTAGGAACAACATAAAAATAGATGGGGGAAAACGGAAACCACAGATAGTAAATAAAAACCGGTTAAAATTATTCAAAAGTTAGATTAACCTGAACTAGAATACACTCAAATTTTATGCATGATCGATCAGCCATAAAATATACAACAAATAAATACATAAAAATATATATAAAAAACAAATAATAATAATAATAATAATTATAATAAATATATATATATATATATATATATATATATATATATATATATATATATATATATATATAAATAAATAAAAAAAATGAAAAATAGAAGAGGGGGCGTACGCCGGAAAATAGCTAAAAGAATAGCAGAAATAAAAACGGCTTTGAATACGCAACAACACTTTGTTGCTGCATAAACATAATTTAAACAGCGACACTTTCAAGTGCAATGACTTGAAAGTAGCTGGCGCAATAAGCCGCGTCAGCATTCTCATGCATTGACCGCTCATGAGACATATATGCATACCACTCTCTTACGTTATATAAGGCTGCTCTGCCGCTGCCTTTAGGCGAAGAACATTTTATACATACAATGGAATTGAATAAAAATCACCAAACAAAGCAGAAGTGTGTTTTTAATACTAATCGAAGACCAGACGTATTTCATGGCGACCATGACAGCTGCAATCTTCGGATGATGTTATTAATACAGAAGAAACAAGCAAATGGGGAGAGAAAACTCCAGTAAAAAATTAAAGTGAACTCTGCCGTCGATGAAGAAAAAAGCAGCCGCTCTTCTACGGAGGAAAACCTACGGAAAAATGTTGTATGGAAAAAGATGAGAGTGGCATTATAACGCGCTGACCAACTACCACAACAATGGAAGGAATTAAAACAAAAGTCTGAGTGAGTAGAGTGCTAGTGATGTGCCAAGAACAAAAATAATATATATATATATATATATATATATATATATATATATATATATATATATATATATATATAAAATAGCTAAAAGAATAGCAGAAATAAAAACGGCTTTGAATACGCAACAACCCCCCGCCTGGGAGTTAGCTTGTAAACTCCGGGCCGAATTAGAATTTCTAAAAAAAGAAATTCAAAATAAAAAAGGCACACTAGCATTCGAAAGCGAAAAAAAATACCAGTAATTGGAAATATTAAATTAAAAATAAAAGTTCCAGAAAAGAAAGAAATACCTGTCTACAAAGAAACTTGCCCAATGGACTGCGAGGGACCTCTCTTCACACCAGCTTGCGAGGGAACGTGCATGCACACGCAGTGATTACGGCCAGTGGATCAACAAGTGCGAAAGGCATAGGACCGCCTTTTGCACCAACGTTGGAAACCACCAATAATCACCTCAACATCAAGAACTGAAGCGCGAGGGGCACACCGTCACTTGCGCCTTCGAGGGAGCATCAGCGTGCCACATCTGGCGACGCCCAGCTGATGCTACGGGATCCATCAAATGGACAGGATGGACATAAAGGCTTAAGCTAATTAAAATTATGTTATATGTACACCAAATTTGTAAAGTAATTTAAGACACAAGAAAATTGTAAAAAAAATAGGCAATAAGAAAATCGTAAAATAATTAATAAGAAAAATTGTAAGAAATATTGTAATTACGAGCTGTCTCTGCAAATGGCCCGTAAAGATATAAACTAGGTAGGGATCAATTGTAAAAAAAAAAACATTTTTGTCGAGGTAAAATTAAGTAGTATACCCACGATGGGTTTCATAGATACAAAAGTAGTGGATTCCACTGCAGGTATCATAAATAAAGTAGAGTCCCAAAAGGTAGATGTGGACACTATAATAATGCTGTTAATACTAATAGTTATATTGATGAGCACAAATTTGTTTTTCAAATTGTACAAATTGCACAACAAATGCCTTAAGAAAAAATATTTAAGTAGGGCCAACGAATTGGATAAAATTTGAAACTTTTTTTTGTAAATTAAAAAGAAAACAAAACTAAGGCAAACAATAAATTTGTTATTGTATATTTGAAAGACAAAAGGCTCGAAATCATATTTTATATGTATGCAGACATATATGAGCAAATAAGAGAATGCGTACTAGAAATAGTACGAAACGAACCTGAGTTCGTTAATATATATATAAATATAAGTATCTTATTAAGATAAGAAATTATAACTGGAAATAGAATTTCAAAATAAATAAATAAAAATGAATTAAAAGTAAATAACACGCGAAAAAAAAAGGTGTTCAGGAGAATTAGTAAAAAAAAAACCCTTTGCGGAGCATCCGAACTTTCCATAATACATGGATTGGAATGCTATATGCAAGAGAGTAGGTGAGCTGAGAGCCGAGTTCGAAAAATCGTACAAAAGCCTCACTCAAAATAGACCAACACAGATAGGTACGTTGAATAGGCACACCATTAAATTGGTGCAATTATATAATGAGATCCGAGAGAAATCTAGACTCACGGATCTCCATTGGACTCAGGCTTCGGACGTTGTAAAACGCCTAAGAGAACAGCTGAACGCTGTAAAAGAAAGGCATGGCTTAGATATACACTTGCCAAATACATTAAGTAGTGCAGTAACATATATAGCTGTAGATGAGGAAGACGTCAGATCAATAAGCCCCACACCAAAATCGCCAAATACGGCGTACATAAGCATAGTTTCGGAAGAAGATTCCAAAAGTGGACTTACTCCCAACAACAGCCCCGCAAGAAGCGAAACGGCTGATAACGTTAATTTAGACCCAACTATTTCGCAATTGCCAGATATGTCGCAAACAAAGATTCAGTTTATAAAGACAGCGTCATCGTTGATACCAGAGTTTGATGGCAAGGCCGAAAATTTAAGAAGCTTCGTGGACGCGTTGCAGTTGGTGGACTCAATTAAAGAGACACACGAGGCAACGGCAGTCCAATTGATAAAATCAAAGCTTAAAGGCCACGCACGCAATTTGATTAGCGATGAAAACTCAATTGCACAAATTGTGAGCAAACTGTCTGCGACTGTAAAAGGAGAATCGGTTGAAGTGCTATCAGCCAAACTCCTAAATTTGCAACAAAAGAGCAAAACTGCCAACTTCTATACACAAGAGGTTGAGCAGCTAACAAAAGCCCTTGAAGGCGCTTATATTAATGATGGACTAAATTATGATCTAGCCACCAAATATAGCACAGCTCAAGCGGTTAAGGCAATGACCAAAAACTGCGCAATTGATAGGGTAAAATTTATCATGCAGGCAGGCACATTCAATAACATGAATGATGCCATATCAAAATTTGTTGATAGTTGCACAGAAGCTACAGGGCAAACCAACACTGTCTTGTATTGCCAGAATTACTCTCACCGGGGCGGAAACCGCGGCAGAGGTAATTACAGGGGCCGACCATACAACAGAGGCGGCTTCAGGCACAACAACCAAGGTGGTAATAGGTACAATAGTCACAGCGGCAATCCTCGAGGCACCTCTTACACAGGGGGCCAATATAGAGGACGCGGACAACAGTATCGGATCCGAGTTACACAGAGTAACTCGGAAAACCAGATAAACCCCTTGAGCAACCAACAGTGAAAATTCTGAATATAAATCTAAGTCTCAGTAGTCTCGTTAAAGTAAAAAATGAAAAAAATAATATTCTATTAACATTACTGGTAGATACGGGGGCAAATGTATTGATCTTAAAAAACAATAACGTAAATTCAAATATCAATCAAAATTTTAAAACAAATATAACAGGAATTGGACAGGGCACAATACAGTCACTTGGACGATCGACAATTGATCTACTTTTCGATTACTTCGTAATCAGTCATGATTTCCAAATAGTGTACGATGATTTTCCTATACCATGTGATGGAATTCTTGGACTAGACTTCATTAGAAAATTTAATTGTATAATAGATTATCACCAAGATGAATTCATTATGAAACCAAAATCGTTTAATTGTCAAATACATGTACCATTTTTGCATACCGATGTTGACAATTCAATATTGTTACCAGCTAGATCAGAGGTAATGAGAAATATTACGCTACTGACAAATGAAGAAATTGTATTAATACCAAACCAGGAAATTCATCCTGGGGTATTAATAGCTAACAGTATAGTAGCTAGTAATAATGCGATGGTTCGTATTTTAAATACAACAAATGAAAATATAAAAATATTGAATCCAAAAATACAATTTGAGTCAGTACAAAATTACGAAATTAAAACACTATTTACAAACAAAGACAATACAAGTAGATGCAATGAAGTTTTGGAAAAACTAAATTTTCCTGAGCAATTCAAAAAGAAATTAACTGATCTATGTACTGAGTACAGTGACATATTTGGTTTAGAAACAGAACCAATTTCGAGTAATAATTTTTACAAACAGAAATTAAGATTGGCAGACAAAACCCCTGTATATATTAAAAATTATAGAAGCGCAGAGACAGAAAGGCCAGAAATAAGTAGACAGGTCGAAAAACTAATAAAAGATGGTATAGTTGAACCATCTATTTCCGAATCGACTCGTCTTGTCGCGCTGATCAAGAATATATATACTTTGTGGAGTCTGCCACGCCTCCTTCTGCCTGTTACATTTTTCTGCTCCCGCAAACCTAATATACTCTTGTACATTTCATGTACAGAGTATAAAAATTAAACCCAGAGAAATGTTCCTTTTTCATGCATGAAGTTACATTCCTAGGCCATAAATGCACAGACCATGGCATCCTTCCGGATGATAAAAAATACGATGTTATAAAAAACTATCCAGTCCCGACTGATGCAGATAGTGCACGACGATTCGTCGCGTTCTGTAATTATTACAGACGATTTATTCACAATTTCGCACAATATTCACGTCACTTGACTAGATTGTGCAAAAAGAATGTTCAATTCGAATGGACAAAAGAATGCGATGGCGCATTTAATTATTTAAAAAAGGCACCAATGAAGCCAACATTGCTGCAGTACCCTGATTTCAGCAAAGAATTTTGCATAACCACAGATGCAAGTAAACATGCATGTGGTGCAGTACTATCCCAAGAGCACAACGGTATGCAACTACCAATTGCATACGCGTCAAGATCTTTCACACAGGGAGAAAGCAATAAATCAACTACAGAGCAGGAATTAGCTGCAATTCACTGGGCAATAAAACACTTCAGACCATATGTTTACGGCAGGCATTTCTTGGTTAAAACAGATCATAGACCACTAACGTATCTGTTTTCAATGAAAAACCCAACTTCCAAACTAACGAGAATGAGAATACCAATTTACTGTTGAATATCTCAAGGGGAAAGATAATCACGTAGCAGATGCGTTGTCTAGAATTAACATAGACTCGCTAATAGAAATGAATAGGAACATAATTATGGTCCAAACCAGATCATCAATATGACAGGAAAACATCTGCGCAGATGATAAAATAAAATTGCAGAAAAAACAAAAAAAGCCCAATGTCTATGAAGTCTATGAAGTATTAGCAATAATGACGTAAGAAAATTTGTGAAACTAAAAATCGGTAAATCGAATTGTTTGTTTAAGCAAGGAAAACGAATTATTTCACAATTTTCAATTAATAATTTGTACTCCAATGAAAAGTTCGACTTAGGTCAATTTTTTCAATGGCTTAATTCAGAAGCCGGATTACATAAAATTGTTAATTTACAGTTGTCACAAAGTGAACAAATTTTCGAATTTGTATCACTAAATGAATTTAAAAATATGGGCAATAATTACTTGAAAACATTAAAAGTAGCGCTACTAACAAAAGTGACACACATAGACAAAAATGACGAAAGTCAAATTAATGCAATACTGTCGAAGGAGGCCTATTAAAAATTAGGAAATACTACTATTGGCCCCAAGACAATTAAAAAGTATGTCAAAACTTGTATGAAATGCCAACAGGCAAAAACTACTAGACATACTAAAGCTCCCATGATATTAAAAAATACCCCAAACACAGCATTTGACACTGTTATAATAGATACAATAGGACCATTACCTCGTACAGAGAATGGCCATGAGTACGCAATAACCATAATATGCGATCTCACTAAATATCTAGTTACAATACCAGTAGCAGATAAAAGTGCGAAAACAGTTGTTAAGGGTATATTTGAATCCTTTGTATTAAAGTACGGTCCTATGAAGACGTTCATAACGGACATGGGTACTGAATACAAGAATTCACTCATAAATGACTTGTGCAAGTATATGAAGATAAATAATATACACTCAACAGCACATCATCACCAGACACTTGGAACAATTGAAAGAAGCCATCGAACATTTAACGAGTTTATTTGTTCATATATTTCAATTGACAAAGACGATTGGGACATATGGTTGAATTATTTCACCTATTGTTTCAATACTACTCCATCGACAGTACACGAATACTGTCCATACGAACTCGTCTATGGTAGATTACCTAGACAGTTCATAGAATTTAATAATAAAACAAAAATTGACCCCATATATAACATAGATGATTATGCTAAAGAGTTTAAGTTTAGATTGGAAACAGCTTATAAAAGAGAGAAAACTTTAATAGAGTTAGAAAAACAAAAACGAAAAATAGAATATGACAAAAAATTAAATGACATAGAACTAGAGATAGGAACTTTAGTACTATTAAAGAACGATACAGCCCATAAGCTAGAAAGAAAATATTTAGGTCCCTATAAAGTTATAAGTATAGAAGGTAGGAACAACATAAAATTAGATGGGGGAAAAAGGAAACCACAGATAGTAAATAAAAACCGGTTAAAATTATTCAAAAGTTAGATTAACCTGAACTAGAATACACTCAAATTTTATGCATGATCGATCAGCCATAAAATAAACAACAAATAAATACATAAAAATATATATATAAAAAAAAATAATAATAATAATAATAATTATTATAATAAATATATATATATATATATATATATATATATTAAAAAAAATAATAAACAAATGTATTTTCCAAATTATACTTATTAGTACGTAATGTATAATTTTAAGTAAAAATAACTACACTATGTTACGTCATTTTTCAAAAGGAGCGAGATGTAGTATGCGCATATGTCGAGAGTGCACTGTATCCAGTGCCCGTCAAATATATACAACAGCAACACTTTGTTGCTGCATAATCATAATTTAAACAGCGACACTTTCAAGTGCAATGACTTGAAAGTAGCTGGCGCAATTAGCTGCGTCAGCATTCTCATGCATTGACCGCTCATGAGACATATATGCATACCACTCTCTTACGTTATATATAAGGCTGCTCTACCGCTGCCTTTAGGCGAAGAACATTTTATACATACAATGGAATTGAATAAAAATCACCAAACAAAGCAGAAGTGTGTTTTTAATACTAATCGAAGACCAGACGTATTTCAAAGGTATTTAAATGAACATTTTCTGTTCTTGACAAAAAATTATTCAGTAGTCCGTTACATTTTTGTTCTTGCCAAACTATTTCATTAAACGAACATGACCACTATAACTAATATTTTTTAAAGCTCGTTTTCCCCCCTTTGGAGCTAGAATTTTCCAAAAGCCTTTCTTAGTGTGCTCCTACACTATGATGAATACTTGAGTCCAAATTTCATCTTTTACCATTTGGGCTGTGCGTAGTCAGGACAAACTGTTTTATATATAACGCAACGTTTTAAGATAGACTATGTGCAAAAAAGGGGAATAATTATAAGGGTATATCCTAATTCTAAATTCACATTTGAGTCTTTTCGTGCCATATTGAGTCAATACGGTCACGCACAAACGCGGAATATGAAACACGGCAGTCGTGTCAATGCCGTGCAGCGATGAGCCATGATGAAAAAGCACTGACAATTCTCATCTCAATTTGCTAGAGTAAAGTTTGAATGCAATAAGCAGAATATTTAAGTAATAAAATCTAATTATTTATTGAGATCAATAAGAACAAATCATATACATACATACATCTGCCCGCAATGCGAAGCAGAATATGCGTAGCTCCGTTATTCGGTTTTTGCTTTACTATCGCTTACGCCCTCGTTGCCTAGCGACGGTAACTGTAAACTTTTGGCGTTTTGCCTTTGCAATTTACATTAAATGGTCACAATGAAAGAAGAAGAGCGAGCCAATGACTTGCAGTTGTTGTTGTTTTTAGAGCATTATTTTTTTTTTACAATCAAACAACTGTGTTCGATTGCCCAATGTATACATTAATGCGAATGTACATACATGCTATATTCGTACCAAGGCATACATACATACATACATACATATGTATGTTTCTCTTTACTTTTTCAACCGTACGTAGAGAACCGCACACATAGACACGAACTGTTGCTTGTTGTGTGTGTGAGTGTGTGTATGTGATGTCCCCAACTATTTGATATTTGTTGTTGCTGCATAAAGTTATTAATGCCAAATGCACTAAATAAAGAAAAAACAAGATAGAACGCTACAGTCGAGCAAGCCCGACAATAAAATAGCCTGTACTCTCCACAAAAAAGAAAAATTAAAAAAAAAGAAAAATTAAAACAAAAATTAAATTATTAAAAAAATGAATGAATTAATTAATTAATTAAATTAAATTAGAATACATGTTTATGTTCAGTTTTAACAGCATACATTTACATCACGTACCTATGCGTGTTTATATGCGTGTATGTATGCAGCACAAAGTTGAACCTAAGCAGCAACAACAACAACAGCTGCGGGCAGCGCTGCCGACAGAGCAGGCAGCGTATGGGCAGCGATTTTACTTATGGCTATAACTTTCTTCAGAATTGACCTATCGTAATGAAAAAGGCTTAAGAAGCGAAGAGAGCAGAAACTTGGCGGCGGTGGCAGTTGAATTCAAGCAGACGTATTCAATACAAGTGGAGGTGGTGAATATCTGGTGGGTCATTCGGTGTTTGTGAGTTGGAAGCACTCACCATAAGAGAGACAAAAACGAAGAAGACGAATCAAAACGACGAGAGCAGTTGGCAGTTTTAACATAGTGTTAAGCAAACATTAACATTTTAACATAATTTTTCAAATGCAGTTCACTTTCAGTTTGAAAGTCATTGATAGTTGACAATTTACCGGTGACTGTATTGGCACAGTTTGTGAGTAATTGCCAATTAATTTTGTGAGTCACTGTATTTGAGGGATTTATGGAAAACTTTAAGCTTAGAAATATTTTAATAACTTGATTTTTGTTTTTTTTTTAAACTGAAAAATGAATAGAGACGAGATCTTGGCATTGCTCGGACTTAGTTCAAGCGGTCGGAAATCGGCTGCTTGCTCACTATGGTCTTTCGGCGAATAATGAGGAAAGAAATGCTAGCGAGGAAGATGAGGAGTCGTACACAACGGTGAATGGAAATGGATCGAATCAAGGTAGAAATTAATTAGTTCAGAACCCGCAAGCTCTAGGCTTGACTAGGTCATGGTTTACATTGAAGGACGTAGAAGGTAGCGTAACACAATTTTCTGATTCAAATTTCCCAGACATTAATCAGTGGATAGAAGAACTGGAGGAATGTGCATTCACAGTAGAGTGGAGTCAGTTACAGTTGTTCATTTATGCAAAGCAGTTACTTAGCGGTGCAGCAAAGTTGTTTATACGTAGCCAGCGCGATATTCGAGATTGGAGTTCTTTGAAATCCGCATTGTGCGATGAAGTTGGTGTAAGGGTATCATCAGCAGAAATACATCGCAAACTTAATAGACGTCATCAGAAGAAGTGCGAAACATTGCATGAGTATTTGTATTCTCTGATGGAAATAGCTAAGCCGATTGATTTGGAAATGAAAGCTTAATAGAATATTTTATAAATGGTATTCCAGACTCGAGAGCAAATAAAGCAATTTTGTATCAGGCTAGAAACATGAGGCAGTTGAAGATGCAGATCGAAACGTATCAGAAAATGCGAGGACCATTTAAGCAGTTAACCAATTATGGCTCGCAGGTCGACAGAAACGAGAAAGACTCAGGAAAAGGTTCAGAACCAGTTAAGAAATGTTTCAAGTGTGGAGATGAGTCGCATCTACGAAAAGATTGTCCAAGAAATGAGTTTAAATGTTTTCGGTGTAATCAACCGGGGCATAGAGCGGCCCAATGTAAAGTTCAAGTACAACCAAAGCAAGAAAAATTAACAAACCTTGTTCAGGATAAAGTAAAGCCAGTAAGCATATTTACCTCTTCCGGACTAGAATTGAAGTCTGTAGTGCACTCAATGGTTATTTTTAAAGGACTTGTAGATACAGGAGCAGATTTGTGTTTGTTGCGTCGTAACGTTTTTGTAAAATTAGGAGTCGATAACTTGAAAGGTCCCGAAAAATGTTTGACAGGAATTGGTGAGAGTCAGATAGTTACATTTGGTAGTTTGACAATCCCAGTGCAGATAGATGGCATCGAAATGAATGTTGAATTTCACGTCATTGCTGACGAAGACATGGCATTTGAGGCTATCTTAGGCAGAACAATACTGGAAAATATAAACATGAAAGTAACGAAAAATGTTTGTGCGCAGACCAGCAGGTAATGAAGAATGCAAAATATATGGTGAACATAATGCAAAAGGGTCATGTAGTGAACTGATGAAGGAATTTAAAAGCTTATGCATGTTTAGCTCAGAGCAAAGTGATGATAATATAGATGTTGTTTTATCAGATTTATCAGAGATGCAAAGAGCGACGTGAAGCGAATGATAAATGAGTATAATCCGAAGAGAAATATAAATTGTCCAGTAAAAATGAAAATATGTCTGACAGATGAGTTGCCAGTTTACCAACATGCCAGGCGTTTAGCGTTTAGTGAGCAGCAAATAGTCGATGACCAAATAGAAGAATGGCTCGCGGAGAAAATTATAAAGCCGAGTACTTCAGAATATGCTTCACCTATTGTACTGGTGGCAAAGAAAAAACGGAAAGAAACGGCTTTGCTGTGATTATCGTAAATTGAATGAAAATATAGTGCGCGATAACTTTCCAATGGTACAAATGGACAGCGTACAAGGGGCTCACATTTTTACTACGTTGGATTTGACTAATGGTTATTTCCACGTACCAGTTGAGACAGAGTCGCAAAAATATACATCCTTTGTAACACAGAAAGGGCAGTATGCATTTTTGTATGTACCGTTTGGCATTTCAAATTATGCGCGAATTAATTAATAATGGTGATGCAATCGTGTATATGGATGATATTATCATACCTAGTAAGGATGTTAATGAAGGGTTGCAGAAATTGCAAAAGTACTTGAAGTTGCGGCAAGGAATGGGTTGAGAATTAATTGGAGTAAATATCAGGTTTTGCAGAAGAAGGTTAACTTCTTAGGGTACATTATAGAAAACAGCACTATTAGGCCAAGTGAGGAGAAAACGAATGTGGTAGCAAATTTTACAATACCACACGATAAAAAAGATGTACAACGTTTTCTCGGAAGGACTCGAAATTTGAATTTAAGGAATTGCAGCTTGTAGCATTTGAACAGTTAAAGGTGGCGTTGACAAGTAAACCAGTATTGATGTTATATAACCCACAATTGGCAACAGAAATTCATACGGATGCATCTAAATTTGGGTTTGGGGCAGTTTTGTTGCAGAGGAACTCAGGAGATAATTTGTTTCATCCAGTTATGTACATGAGCCGTAAGACAAAGCCTTGTGAAGAAAAATAAAATTCATATGAACTCGAAGTTTTGGCAGTTATAGGAGCTTTAACAAAGTGGCGCGTGTATGTCTTGGGAACAAAATTCAAAATCGTAACTGATTGTAATGCGTTTGCCATGACAATGAAAAAGAAAGAGGTTCCGTTGAGAGAAGCGCGATGGGCTATGTTTTTACAAGATTTTGATTATGAAATAGAACACCGCTCAGGCACAAAAATGAGACATGTGGATGCATTAAGCCGAGTTTCATGTTTTGTTTTGACAGATAGTGTGATGCATCGGTTAAAGGAAGCACAACTGACAGACGATTGGACAAAAGTAGTAAGGGGACTAGTAGAAAGTAAAGGGTATGAGGTGGAGAAAGTAGGAGATGTAGAAGGTCTTCGTAAAACCTCTACCGTAGCAGAATACATGAAGGAATTCGGGACGAATCCCGCGTCAGGAGGGCCGAATGTAGGAATTGGGAAAGTTCCAGAAGAGCAAGCAACCGAACGTGCAATGCTAAAAGAGAGCGAGCAATTATTCAGTCGGTGCCAGAATCTCGTGAGCTACGCACGTATCAGTGAAGCCTAATTACATACATATATATACAGTTATTCATTAAAGTAAATATATATAATAATTACACAAACATACACACACACAAACAAACATTGTTATTACATCTAAATAAACCTATAATATTAAAAACTGTTAAACATAATAATACTACGTCGTCTCTTGGTTGTTTTCGACACTACGGAAATATTGGAGACCACATACATGCGCACAAAACTAGTATAGCCTTTCACCCTTTGGGTACAGGCTATAAAAATTACTTTTAAAAATGTTATATAATTTTCAGTTAATTAACATTTCTTGCTCTGTCAGTGCAAGACGAATGTACATACATACATATGTAGATACATATGTACACACATAGATGTGCACATATGTATGGACATTCACACATTAGTGTCTCACATTTTGCTTTGGCTATTTCAATCGTTTGCACGCAACTACATGAACAGCTGTTTGTATGTGTGTATGTATACTTAGTTGTCCCCAACTGTTTGATATTTTGTATTGTTTTTTCTGCATGCTTTTGTAAAATGCATATTTTGAAAATCCATGAATGCAAAGTTGTAGATTTAGTTACGTAGATTACATTATCCAAATTTTAAATCGATCGGACTAAATTTATAACAAAAACTTTTCATTTGAAATAGTGAATAAATATTAAAACCCAAATAATTCAAGCTCCAACACAAATCTAAGTATGCAGTTTTGTTTGAATTCTTTTATTGATTTCAGAAACCAAGTTTTATGTCGATCGGTTGAAAAATGCGGATTTTTCAAACAAACGTTGGAGCTCGAATTTTCCAAAATCCCTTCTTAGTGCGCATCTACACCATGATAGGATACTTGAGCCCAAATTTCAGCATCCTAGCTTTTACCGTGTGGGCTGTTGACGCGGTTTCCTTTTGTGCCCCAACATTTTTTTTACAGGACAACTCCCATATTTTGGGCCCCAAAAAAAATATCAAAAAACAATGTACACAGTGTTTCTTGGAATTGTTCTGAGAGTATACAAACTTGTTTGAAGTTGAAAGTTTGAAGTTAATCAGATGAAAACTGTAGACTTTTCATACAAACGTTGGAGCCTGTTTTCCCCCCTTTGGAGCTCGATGCACAGATGCCATATGTGAATACGCAGAAAATGTGTACTTTGGAATTTCCCTCCCGCCCCCCTCTCCAATGCAAATCGCGATTTTCTCTCACTCTCGTAATTCTTGGAATTTCGAACTTATGTTATGTGTCCGTATGTCAAGTTTCACTATGAAAGACCGATTTAACAAGAAGTTATAGCCATAAATATATTTGCTGCTGCAGCGCAGCTCTAGCGCTGCCCGCGGCTGTTGTTGATGTTGCTGTTTGGTTGACTGCACACATGTTTACGCATAGGCATACATACACTCACACAGACGCAATTGCTATGCAAATGTACAATTATACACCCTTTACGTTAGTTCGAATACGAAAAGAGGTAAAATCGATCAAAATTTTTTTTGTTAATTGGTTTTGTAAACATATGTACAGAGTATTTTAAAGTCGGGACCCGACTTTAGCTTTTTTACTTGTTTTATTTTCACTCAAGGGTACATTGGGGTACAAGGACACACTTGGGAATTCTGTTATAGTTTCTTCGATGACTTTGCTTTTACAAATCAACAATAGACAAATCATTCAGCTACTAATCATAAACCCATCGCCAAAGGGAACAACCCGTTTAATAAGTCTTGTACTAGAAATCTTAAGGTAAAAACAGGGGCTTGCTGCTGAAGAAGTAATTCAAAACGTGGTTGACAGTTTTCCAATTCAAGTTCTCGAAGACCGTTTTTTTGCGTTCGCTTTGGCGATCTCATTCCTTCTGGGGCAGCATTTGTTAAGCATATTTAAATTTTAAAAACAATAAATCGGTTCAATATGCCGGATCAATTCCAATAGTGATCTGAAAAAAACAGTTCGGGTATTAGGGGCAAAAGTTGAAAGTGGACTGTTTTACTATACATTTAACTAAGCCGGCACGATCCCGCACATCGGCCGCAATCTGAGCAGAAGTATTTTTTAGTCCAGCCTTATTCCGACGAGTTTTACGTTTTTTATTAATATATCCTAATTGGATATTCCTGTAGTTAGGATTGTTGTATGTGTATACTTTTCCTATAACTAGGGGGACATCACGGTTCCGCAATTGCATTTTTTAAGCAAATTTTTTATCTTTATTCCAGAATTTCTTGTGTATATTCATTTATAGGAAGTGTTTCGAAGTGTGACTTATCGAGAAATGAATTGTGATTCGATTGGAATGTTCATCATATACCCCCAAATAGGTGGGGACTTCCCCAAAGCACTGTTCAGCAATCATCACTTGAAAATTTTAAAAACATCGTGAATATATCAAAGGCCAAACTAACCCTTTTAAAAACGATAGCAAATTTGGGGTAAGAACAGCATGACCAACACTATGTATAAATGTATAAATAGAATCGGCCAAAATATCCAAGTTTTTGTTCCATTTTGAGGTCGTATTTTTGGTCTATTTACAAATATTGTAATCTAATCAAGAAGTCACTTTTTCCAAATGTGTCACTGACATCATGATTTACTCACATATCATTTAATATATGTGTTGATGTGGCAGCACTCTGCCAGTGTTGACAACGCAACGCTTGCCAGCAACATCTGCTGGCAGAGCGCTGCTAGCGTCGGCGGCCTCTCCCTCTTTCATATGCACAGCTAAGCCCCACTGCAATTAGGTTAAGTCAGGATTCGAATTGTCATACAAGTGAAGAGAATATACATACGTGCGAGTCACGTCATATTGAAAAGAAAATCAGACGCCATTTTGCTTCCCTTGCGGTTTTGGACATTCATCCCCAACGCCCCACGCCAACAATATGTATATGGGTGGTATGAGCGTATAACCACGCCCACTTTTTAAAAATAGTTTATTGTTTGAAGCCTACTGTTTAAAATATAGACCTTGCTATAACTAACACTATAGGACCTAGGGATATTAAATTTAAAGTCCAAGATGCCTTATGTGAATACGCAGAAAATGTGTTTTTTAGAATTTCCCTACCTCCCCCACCCCCCCCACTCCAATGCAAATCGCGATTTTCTCTAACTCCCGTAATTCTTGGAATTTCTAACTAAAATTTTGCAAATACCTCCAGTTAGTTATTATGTGTCCGTATGCCAAGTTTCATCATAATAGGTCTTTAACAAGAAGTTATAGCCATAAATATATTTGACTAGCAGGTATTGCCCGTCTTAACCCGGCTCAATATAATGTTTCCAATTGTATTTATTTTGTGTGTGCATAGCCTACCCATATGCTTTCACATTATAAGTTACAAGTAGGAAGGCATTTAAGGTATTTAAATGAACATTTTCTGTTCTTGACAAAAAATTATTCAGTAGTCCGTTACATTTTTGTTCTTACCAAACTATTTGGTTAATCGAACATGACCACTATAACTAATATTTTTTAAAGCTCGTTTTCCCCCCTTTGGAGCTAGAATTTTCCAAAAGCCTTTCTTAGTGTTCTCCTACACTATGATGGATACTTGAGTCCAAATTTCATCTTTTACCGTTTGGGCTGTGCCTTGATCACCAATTAGTCAGGACAAACTGTTTTTTATATAGAGATAACGCAACGTTTTAAGATAGACTATGTGCAAAAATGGGGAATAATTATAAGGGTATATCTTAATTCTAAATTCACCTTTGAGTCTTTCGTGTCATATTGAGTCAATACGGTCACGCACAAACTCGGAATATGAAACACGGCACTCATGTCAATGCCGTGCAGCGATGAGCCACGATCAAAAAGCACTGACAATTCTCATCTCAATTTGCTAGAGTAAAACTTTCGATAGTTGAAGCCACCGATACCATCAAAATATCGAAGTTTTTGCTTTACTATCGCTTACGCACTCGTTGCCTAGCGACGGTAACTGTAAATTTTTGGTGTTTTGCCTTTGCAATTAACATTAAATGGTCACAACGAAAGAAGAAGAGCGAGCCAATGACTTGCAGTTGTTGTTGTTTTTAGAGCATTATTTTTTTACAATCAAACAACTGTGTTCGATTGCCCAATGTATATATTAATGCGAATGTACATACATGCTATATTCATACAAAGGCATACATACATACATATGTATGTTTCTCTTTACTTTTTCAACCGTACGTAGAGAACCGCACACATAGACACGAACTGTTGCTTGTTGTGTGTGTGAGTGTGTGTATGTGATGTCCCCAACTATTTGATATTTGTTGTTGCTGCATAAAGTTATTAATGCCAAATGCACTAAACAAAGAAAAAATTACTTTTAAAAATGTTATATAATTTTCAATTAATTAACATTTCTTGCTCTGTCAGTGCAAGACGAATGTACATACATACATATGTGTGTACATATGTATGGACATTCACACATTAGTGTCTCACATTTTGCTTTGGCTATTTCAATCGTTTGCACGCAACTACACGAACAGCTGTTTGTATGTGTGTATGTATACTTAGTTGTCCCCAACTGTTTGATATTTTGTATTGTTTTTTCTGCATGCTTTTGTAAAATGCATATTTTGAAAATCCATGAATGCAAAGTTGTAGATTTAGTTACGTAGATTACATTACCCAAATTTTAAATCGATCGGACTAAATTTATAACACAAACTTTTCATTTGAAATAGTGAATAAATATTAAAACCCCAATAATTCAAGCTCCAACAAAAAATTTAAAAAACCGAGTATGCAGTTTTCTTTGTATTCTTTTATTGATTTCAGGAACAAAATTTTATGTCGATCGGCTAAAAAATGCGGATTTTTCAAACAAACGTTGGAGCTCGAATTTTCCAAAATCCCTTCTTAGTGCGCATCTACACCATGATAGGATACTTGAGCCCAAATTTCAGCTTCCTAGCCTTTACCGTTTGGGCTGTGCGTTGATCACCAACCAGTTAGTCAGTCAGTCAGTCATGACAAACTGTTTTATATATATAGATGCTGCAGCGCTGCCCGCGACTGTTGTGTCTATTCGTGTCTGTGTAAACATGTGTGCAGTCAACCAAACAGCAACATCAACAGCCGCGGGCAGCGCTTGAGCTGCGCTGTAACAGCAAATATATTTATCGCTATAACTTCTTGTTAAATCGGTTTATCATAGTGAAACTTGACATACGGACACATATTAACTAACTGAGGGCATTTGCAAAATATTAGTTCGAAATTTCAAGAACTACGAGTGAGAGAAAATTGCGATTTGCATTGGAGAGGGGGGCGGGAGGGAAATTCCAAAGTACACATTTTCTGCGTATTCACATATGGCATCTGGGACATCACTGTTCCGCAATTGCATTTTTTAAGCAAATTTTTTATCTTTATTCCAGAATTTCTTGTGTATATTCATTTCTAGGAAGTGTGACTTATCGAGAAATGAATTGTGATTCGATTGGAATGTTCATCATATACCCCCAAATAGGTGGGGATTTCTCCAAAGCACTTTACAGCAATCTACGATCACTTTAAAATTTTAAAAACATCGTGAATATATCAAAAGCCAAACTAACCCTTTTAAAAACGATAGAAAATTTGGGGTAAGAACAGCATGACCAACACTATGTATAAATGTATAAATAGAATAAATAGAATCGGCCAAAATTTCCAAGTTTTTGTTCCATTTTGAGGTCGTATTTTTGGTCTATTTACAAATATTGTAATCTAATCAAGAAGTCACTTTTTCCAAATGCGTCACTGACATCATGATTTACTCACATATCATTTAATATATGTATATGGGTGGTATGAGCGTATAACCACGCCCACTTTTTAAAAATAGTTTATTGTTTGAAGCCTACTGTTTAAAATATAGACCTTGCTATAACTAACACTATAGGACCTAGGGATATTAAATTTAAAGTCCAAGATGCCTTATGTGAATACGCAGAAAATGTGTTTTTTAGAATTTCCCTACCTCCCCCACCCCCCCCACTCCAATGCAAATCGCGATTTTCTCTAACTCCCGTAATTCTTGGAATTTCTAACTAAAATTTTGCAAATACCTCCAGTTAGTTATTTTGTGTCCGTATGCCAAGTTTCATCATAATAGGTCTTTAACAAGAAGTTATAGCCATAAATATATTTGACTAGCAGGTATTGCCCGTCTTAACCCGGCTCAATATAATGTTTCCAATTGTATTTATTTTGTGTGTGCATAGCCTACCCATATGCTTTCACATTATAAGTTACAAGTAGGAAGGCATTTAAGGTATTTAAATGAACATTTTCTGTTCTTGACAAAAAATTATTCAGTAGCCCGTTACATTTTTGTTCTTACCAAACTATTTGGTTAAACGAACATGACCACTATAACTAATATTTTTTAAAGCTCGTTTTCCCCCCTTTGGAGCTAGAATTTTCCAAAAGCCTTTCTTAGTGTTCTCCTACACTATGATGGATACTTGAGTCCAAATTTCATCTTTTACCGTTTGGGCTGTGCGTTGATCACCAATTAGTCAGGACAAACTGTTTTTTATATAGAGATAACGCAACGTTTTAAGATAGACTATGTGCAAAAATGGGGAATAATTATAAGGGTATATCTTAATTCTAAATTCACCTTTGAGTCTTTCGTGTCATATTGAGTCAATACGGTCACGCACAAACGCGGAATATGAAACACGGCAGTCGTGTCAATGCCGTGCAGCGATGAGCCATGATGAAAAAGCACTGACAATTCTCATCTCAATTTGCTAGAGTAAAACTTTCGATAGTTGAAGCCACCGATACCATCAAAATATCGAAGTTTGAATGCAATAAGCAGAATATTTAAGTAATAAAATCTAATTATTTATTGAGATCAATAAGAACAAATCATATACATACATACATCTGCCCGCAATGCGAAGCTTTACTATCGGTTTTTGCTTTACTATCGCTTACGCACTCGTTGCCTAGCGACGGTAACTGTAAATTTTTGGTGTTTTGCCTTTGCAATTAACATTAAATGGTCACAACGAAAGAAGAAGAGCGAGCCAATGACTTGCAGTTGTTGTTGTTTTTAGAGCATTATTTTTTTACAATCAAACAACTGTGTTCGATTGCCCAATGTATACATTAATGCGAATGTACATACATGCTATATTCATACAAAGGCATACATACATACATATGTATGTTTCTCTTTACTTTTTCAACCGTACGTAGAGAACCGCACACATAGACACGAACTGTTGCTTGTTGTGTGTGTGAGTGTGTGTATGTGATGTCCCCAACTATTTGATATTTGTTGTTGCTGCATAAAGTTATTAATGCCAAATGCACTAAACAAAGAAAAAATTACTTTTAAAAATGTTATATAATTTTCAATTAATTAACATTTCTTGCTCTGTCAGTGCAAGACGAATGTACATACATACATATGTTCATACATATGTACATTCATAGATGTGCACATATGTATGGACATTCACACATTAGTGTCTCACATTTTGCTTTGGCTATTTCAATCGTTTGCACGCAACTACACGAACAGCTGTTTGTATGTGTGTATGTATACTTAGTTGTCCCCAACTGTTTGATATTTTGTATTGTTTGTTCTGCATGCTTTTGTAAAATGCATATTTTGAAAATCCATGAATGCAAAGTTGTAGATTTAGTTACGTAGATTACATTACCCAAATTTTAAATCGATCGGACTAAATTTATAACACAAACTTTTCATTTGAAATAGTGAATAAATATTAAAACCCCAATAATTCAAGCTCCAACACAAATCTAAGTATGCAGTTTTGTTTGTATTCTTTAATTGATTTTAGAAACTAAGTTTTAAGTCGATCGGTTGAAAAATGCGGATTTTTCAAACAAACTTTGGAGCTACATTTCCCCCCTTTGGAGCTCGAATTTTCCAAAATCACTTAGTGCGCATCTACACCATGATAGGATACTTGAGCCCAAATTTCAGCATCCTAGCTTTTACCGTGTGGGCTGTTGACGCGGTTTCCTTTTGTGCCCCAAGAAAACCCCAATAATTCATGCTCCAACCAAAAATTTAAAAAACCAAGTATACAGTTTTTCTTGGAATTGTTCTGAGAGTATACAAACTTGTTTGAAGTTGAAAGTTTGAAGTTAATCAGATGAAAACTGTAGATTTTTCATACAAACGTTGGAGCCTGTTTTCCCCCCTTTGGAGCTCGAGTTTTCCAAAATCCCTTCTTAGTGGGCACCTAGACTATGAAAGGATACTTGAGTCCAAATTTCAGCTTCCTAGCCTTTACCCTTTGGGCTGTGCGTTGATCACCAATCAGTCAGTCAGTCAGGACAAATGTTTTTATATATATATGTAGATGCTGCAGCGCTGCTCAAGCGCTGCCCGCAAATGTGTATTTTGGAATTTCCCTCCAGCCCCCCTCTCCAAAGCAAATCGCGATTTTCTCTCACTCTCGTAATTCTTGGAATTTCGAACTTATGTTATGTGTCCGTATGTCAAGTTTCACTATGAAAGACCGATTTAACAAGAAGTTATAGCCATAAATATATTTGCTGCTGCAGCGCAGCTCTAGCGCTGCCCGCGGCTGTTGTTGATGTTGCTGTTTGGTTGACTGCACACATGTTTACGCATAGGCATACATACACTCACACAGACGCAATTGCTATGCAAATGTGCAATTATACACCCTTTACGTTAGTTCGAATACGAAAAGAGGTAAAATCGATCAAATTTTTTATTTATTTTCTTAATTTTTTTATTTTCTATAATTATTGTAAACATATGTTCAGAGTATTTCAAAGTCGGGACCTGACTTTAGCTTTTTTACTTGTTTTATTTTCACTCAAGGGTACATTGGGGTACAAGGACACACTTGGGAATTCTGTTATAGTTTCTTCGATGACTTTGCTTTTACAAATCAACAATAGACAAATCATTCAGCTACTAATCATAAACCCATCGCCAAAGGGAACAACCCGTTTAATAAGTCTTGTACTAGAAATCTTAAGGTAAAAACAGGGGCTTGCTGCTGAAGAAGTAATTCAAAACGTGGTTGACAGTTTTCCAATTCAAGTTCTCGAAGACCGTTTTTTTGCGTTCGCTTTGGCGATCTCATTCCTTCTGGGGCAGCATTTGTTAAGCATATTTAAATTTTAAAAACAATAAATCGGTTCAATATGCCGGATCAATTCCAATAGTGATATCTGAAAAAAACAGTTCGGGTATTAGGGGCAAAAGTTGAAAGTGGACTGTTTTACTATACATTTAACTAAGCCGGCAGGATCCCGCACATCGGCCGCAATCTGAGCAGAAGTATTTTTTAGTCCAGCCTTATTCCGACGAGTTTTACGTTTTTTATTAATATAGGATTGTTGTATGTGTATACTTTTCCTATAACTAGGGGGACATCACGGTTCCGCAATTGCATTTTTTAAGCAAATTTTTTATCTTTATTCCAGAATTTCTTGTGTATATTCATTTATAGGAAGTGTTTCGAAGTGTGACTTATCGAGAAATGAATTGTGATTCGATTGGAATGTTCATCATATACCCCCAAATAGGTGGGGACTTCCCCAAAGCACTGTACAGCAATTTGCGATCACTTGAAAATTTTAAAAACATCGTGAATATATCAAAGGCCAAACTGACCCTTTTAAAAACGATAGAAAATTTGGGGTAAGAACAGCATGACCAACACTATGTATATATGTATAAATAGAATAAATAGAATCGGCCAAAATTTCCAAGTTTTTGTTCCATTTTGAGGTCGTATTTTTGGTCTATTTACAAATATTGTAATCTAATCAAGAAGTCACTTTTTCCAAATGTATCACTGACATCATGATTTACTCACATATCATTTAATATATATATATGAGCGTATAACCACGCCCACTTTTTAAAAATAGTTTATTGTTTGAAGCCTACTGTTTAAAATATAGACCTTGCTATAACTAACACTATAGGACCTAGGGATATTAAATTTAAAGTCCAAGATGCCTTATGTGAATACGCAGAAAATGTGTTTTTTAGAATTTCCCTACCTCCCACCCCTCTCCAATGCAAATCGCGATTTTCTCTAACTCCCGTAATTCTTGGAATTTCTAACTAAAATTTTGCAAATACCTCCAGTTAGTTATTATGTGTCCGTATGCCAAGTTTCATCATAATAGGTCTTTAACAAGAAGTTATAGCCATAAATATATTTGACTAGCAGGTATTGCCCGTCTTAACCCGGCTCAATATAATGTTTCCAATTGTATTTATTTTGTGTGTGCATAGCCTACCCATATGCTTTCACATTATAAGTTACAAGTAGGAAGGCATTTAAGGTATTTAAATGAACATTTTCTGTTCTTGACAAAAAATTATTCAGTAGTCCGTTACATTTTTGTTCTTACCAAACTATTTGGTTAAACGAACATGACCACTATAACTAATATTTTTTAAAGCTCGTTTTCCCCCCTTTTGGAGCTAGAATTTTCCAAAAGCCTTTCTTAGTGTTCTCCTACACTATGATGGATACTTGAGTCCAAATTTCATCTTTTACCGTTTGGGCTGTGCGTTGATCACCAATTAGTCAGGACAAACTGTTTTTTATATAGAGATAACGCAACGTTTTAAGATAGACTATGTGCAAAAATGGGGAATAATTATAAGGGTATATCCTAATTCTAAATTTACCTTTGAGTCTTTCGTGTCATATTGAGTCAATACGGTCACGCACAAACTCGGAATATGAATCACGGCACTCATGTCAATGCTGTGCAGCGGTGAGCCACGATCAAAAAGCACTGACAATTCTCATCTCAATTTGCTAGAGTAAAACTTTCGATAGTTGAAGCCACCGATACCATCAAAATATCGAAGTTTGAATGCAATAAGCAGAATATTTAAGTAATAAAATCTAATTATTTATTGAGATCAATAAGAACAAATCATATACATACATACATCTGCCCGCAATGCGAAGCTTTACTATCGGTTTTTGCTTTACTATCGCTTACGCCCTCGTTGCCTAGCGACGGTAACTGTAAATTTTTGGTGTTTTGCCTTTGCAATTAACATTAAATGGTCACAACGAAAGAAGAAGAGCGAGCCAATGACTTGCAGTTGTTGTTGTTTTTAGAGCATTATTTTTTTTACAATCAAACAACTGTGTTCGATTGCCCAATGTATACATTAATGCGAATGTACATACATGCTATTCATACAAAGGCATACATACATACATATGTATGTTTCTCTTTACTTTTTCAACCGTACGTAGAGAACCGCACACATAGACACGAACTGTTGCTTGTTGTGTGTGTGAGTGTGTGTATGTGATGTCCCCAACTATTTGATATTTGTTGTTGCTGCATAAAGTTATTAATGCCAAATGCACTAAACAAAGAAAAAACAAGATAGAACGCTACAGTCGAGCAAGCCCGACAGTAAAATAGCCTGTACTCTCCACAAAAAAGAAAAATTAAAAAAAAAGAAAAATTAAAACAAAAATTAAATTATTAAAAAAATGAATGAATTAATTAATTAATTAAATTAAATTAGAATACATGTTTATGTTCAGTTTTAACAGCATACATTTACATCACGTACCTATGCGTGTTTATATGCGTGTATGTATGCAGCACAAAGTTGAACCAAAGCAGTAACAACAACAACAGCTGCGGGCAGCGCTGCCGACAGAGCAGGCAGCGCATGGGCAGCGATTTTACTTATGGCTATAACTTTCTTCAGAATTGACCTATCATAATGAAAAAGGCTTAAGAAGCGAAGAGAGCAGAAACTTGGCGGCGGTGGCAGTTGAATTCAAGCAGACGTATTCAATACAAGTGGAGGTGGTGAATATCTGGTGGGTCATTCGGTGTTTGTGAGTTGGAAGCACTCACCATAAGAGAGACAAAAACGAAGAAGACGAATCAAAACGACGAGAGCAGTTGGCAGTTTTAACATAGTGTTAAGCAAACATTAACATTTTAACATAATTTTTCAAGTGCAGTTCACTTTCAGTTTGAAAGTCATTGATAGTTGACAATTTACCGGTGACTGTATTGGCACAGTTTGTGAGTAATTGCCAATTAATTTTGTGAGTCACTGTATTTGAGGGATTTATGGAAAACTGAATTTAAGCTTAGAAATATTTTAATAACTTGATTTTTGTTTTTTTTTTAAACTGAAAAATGAATAGAGACGAGAAATTGGCATTGCTCGTGGTGGATTTGCGGACTTAGTTCAAGCGGTCGGAAATCGGAATTGCAGAATCGGCTGCTTGCTCACTATGGTCTTTCGGCGAATAATGAGGAAAGAAATGCTAGCGAGGAAGATGAGGAGTCGTACACAACGGTGAATGGAAATGGATCGAATCAAGGTAGAAATTAATTAGTTCAGAACCCGCAAGCTCTAGGCTTGACTAGGTCATGGTTTACATTGAAGGACGTAGAAGGTAGCGTAACACAATTTTCTGATTCAAATTTCCCAGACATTAATCAGTGGATAGAAGAACTGGAGGAATGTGCATTCACAGTAGAGTGGAGTCAGTTACAGTTGTTTATTTATGCAAAGCAGTTACTTAGCTGTGCAGCAAAGTTGTTTATACGTAGCCAGCGCGATATTCGAGATTGGAGTTCTTTGAAATCCGCATTGTGCGATGAAGTTGGTGTAAGGGTATCATCAGCAGAAATACATCGCAAACTTAATAGACGTCATCAGAAGAAGTGCGAAACATTGCATGAGTATTTGTATTCTCTGATGGAAATAGCTAAGCCGATTGATTTGGAAATGAAAGCTTAATAGAATATTTTATAAATGGTATTCCAGACTCGAGAGCAAATAAAGCAATTTTGTATCAGGCTAGAAACATGAGGCAGTTGAAGATGCAGATCGAAACGTATCAGAAAATGCGAGGACCATTTAAGCAGTTAACCAATTATGGCTCGCAGGTCGACAGAAACGAGAAAGACTCAGGAAAAGGTTCAGAACCAGTTAAGAAATGTTTCAAGTGTGGAGATGAGTCGCATCTACGAAAAGATTGTCCAAGAAATGAGTTTAAATGTTTTCGGTGTAATCAACCGGGGCATAGAGCGGCCCAATGTAAAGTTCAAGTACAACCAAAGCAAGAAAAATTAACAAACCTTGTTCAGGATAAAGTAAAGCCAGTAAGCATATTTACCTCTTCCGGACTAGAATTGAAGTCTGTAGTGCACTCAAGGGTTATTTTTAAAGGACTTGTAGATACAGGAGCAGATTTGTGTTTGTTGCGTCGTAACGTTTTTGTAAAATTAGGAGTCGATAACTTGAAAGGTCCCGAAAAATGTTTGACAGGAATTGGTGAGAGTCAGATAGTTACATTTGGTAGTTTGACAATCCCAGTGCAGATAGATGGCATCGAAATGAATGTTGAATTTCACGTCATTGCTGACGAAGACATGGCATTTGAGGCTATCTTAGGCAGAACAATACTGGAAAATATAAACATGAAAGTAACGAAAAATGTTTGTGCGCAGACCAGCAGGTAATGAAGAATGCAAAATATATGGTGAACATAATGCAAAAGGGTCATGTAGTGAACTGATGAAGGAATTTAAAAGCTTATGCATGTTTAGCTCAGAGCAAAGTGATGATAATATAGATGTTGTTTTATCAGATTTATCAGAGATGCAAAGAGCGACGTGAAGCGAATGATAAATGAGTATAATCCGAAGAGAAATATAAATTGTCCAGTAAAAATGAAAATATGTCTGACAGATGAGTTGCCAGTTTACCAACATGCCAGGCGTTTAGCGTTTAGTGAGCAGCAAATAGTCGATGACCAAATAGAAGAATGGCTCGCGGAGAAAATTATAAAGCCGAGTACTTCAGAATATGCTTCACCTATTGTACTGGTGGCAAAGAAAAAACGGAAAGAAACGGCTTTGCTGTGATTACTGTAAATTGAATGAAAATATAGTGCGCGATAACTTTCCAATGGTACAAATGGACAGCGTACAAGGGGCTCACATTTTTACTACGTTGGATTTGACTAATGGTTATTTCCACGTACCAGTTGAGACAGAGTCGCAAAAATATACATCCTTTGTAACACAGAAAGGGCAGTATGCATTTTTGTATGTACCGTTTGGCATTTCAAATTCTCCCGCAGTGTTCACTCGGTTTATTATGTCTGTTATGCGCGAATTAATTAATAATGGTGATGCAATCGTGTATATGGATGATATTATCATACCTAGTAAGGATGTTGATGAAGGGTTGCAGAAATTGCAAAAAGTACTTGAAGTTGCGGCAAGGAA
Organism: Scaptodrosophila lebanonensis; assembly: GCF_003285725.1. Classification (NCBI taxonomy): domain Eukaryota; kingdom Metazoa; phylum Arthropoda; class Insecta; order Diptera; family Drosophilidae; genus Scaptodrosophila; species Scaptodrosophila lebanonensis. Next base: position 201,497 of record NW_022060654.1, on the reverse strand, counting down.
TGGGTTGAGAATTAATTGGAGTAACTATCAGGTTTTGCAGAAGAAGGTTAACTTCTTAGGGTACATTATAGAAAACAGCACTATTAGGCCAAGTGAGGAGAAAACGAATGTGGTAGCAAATTTTACAATACCACACGATAAAAAAGATGTACAACGTTTTCTCGGATTGACATCGTATTTTAGGAAATTTGTTGAGGGATATGCAGTGATTGCGAAACCATTGTCGGATATACTCAGGAAGGACTCCAAATTTGAATTTAAGGAATTGCAGCTTGTAGCATTTGAACAGTTAAAGGTGGCGTTGACAAGTAAACCAGTATTGATGTTATATAACCCACAATTGGCAACAGAAATTCATACAGATGCATCTAAATTTGGGTTTGGGGCAGTTTTGTTGCAGAGGAACTCAGGAGATAATTTGTTTCATCCAGTTATGTACATGAGCCGTAAGACAAAGCCTTGTGAAGAAAAATAAAATTCATATGAACTCGAAGTTTTGGCAGTTATAGGAGCTTTAACAAAGTGGCGCGTGTATGTCTTGGGAACAAAATTCAAAATCGTAACTGATTGTAATGCGTTTGCCATGACAATGAAAAAGAAAGAGGTTCCGTTGAGAGAAGCGCGATGGGCTATGTTTTTACAAGATTTTGATTATGAAATAGAACACCGCTCAGGCACAAAAATGAAACATGTGGATGCATTAAGCCGAGTTTCATGTTAGATAGTGTGATGCATCGGTTAAAGGAAGCACAACTGACAGACGATTGGACAAAAGTAGTAAGGGAACTAGTAGAAAGTAAAGGGTATGAGGTGGAGAAAGTAGGAGATGGAGAAGGTCCTCGTAAAACCTCTACCGTAGCAGAATACATGAAGGAATTCGGGACGAATCCCGCGTCAGGAGGGCCGAATGTAGGAATTGGGAAAGTTCCAGAAGAGCAAGCAACCGAACGTGCAACGCGAAGTGCACGAAGAGCAAAATGCTAAAAGAGAGCGAGAAATTATTCAGTCGGTGCCAGAATCTCGTGAGCTACGCATGTATCAGTGAAGCCTAATTACATACATATATATAAAGTTATTCATTAAAGTACATATATATAATAATTACACCAACATACACACACACAAACAAACATTGTTATTACATCTAAATAAACCTATAATATTAAAAACTGTTAAACATAATAATACTACGTCGCCTCTTGGTTGTTTTCGACACTACGGAAATATTGGAGACCACATACATGCGCACAAAACTAGCATAGCCTTTCACCCTTTGGGTACAGGCTATAAATATTACTTTTAAAAATGTTATATAATTTTCAATTAATTAACATTCTTGCTCTGTCAGTGCAAGACGAATGTACATACATACATATGTAGATACATATGTACATTCATAGATGTGCACATATGTATGGATATTCACACATTAGTGTCTCACATTTTGCTTTGGCTATTTCAATGTTTGTATGTGTGTATGTATACTTAGTTGTCCCCAACTGTTTGATATTTTGTATTGTTTGTTCTGCATGCTTTTGTAAAATGCATATTTTGAAAATCCATGAATGCAAAGTTGTAGATTTAGTTACGTAGATTACATTACCCAAATTTTAAATCGATCGGACTAAATTTATAACACAAACTTTTCATTTGAAATAGTGAATAAATATTAAAACCCCAATAATTCAAGCTCCAACACAAATCTAAGTATGCAGTTTTGTTTGTATTCTTTAATTGATTTTAGAAACTAAGTTTTAAGTCGATCGGTTGAAAAATGAGGATTTTTCAAACAAACTTTGGAGCTACATTTCCCCCCTTTGGAGCTCGAATTTTCCAAAATCACTTAGTGCGCATCTACACCATGATAGGATACTTGAGCCCAAATTTCAGCATCCTAGCTTTTACCGTGTGGGCTGTTGACGCGGTTTCCTTTTGTGCCCCAAGAAAACGCCAATTATTCAAGCTCCAACCAAAAATTTAAAAAACCAAGTATACAGTTTTTCTTGGAATTGTTCTGAGAGTATACAAACTTGTTTGAAGTTGAAAGTTTGAAGTTAATCAGATGAAAACTGTAGATTTTTCATACAAACGTTGGAGCCTGTTTTCCCCCCTTTGGAGCTCGAGTTTTCCAAAATCCCTTCTTAGTGGGCACCTAGACTATGAAAGGATACTTGAGTCCAAATTTCAGCTTCCTAGCCTTTACCCTTTGGGCTGTGCGTTGATCACCAATCAGTCAGTCAGTCAGGACAAATGTTTTTATATATATATGTAGATGCTGCAGCGCTGCTCAAGCGCTGCCCGCAAATGTGTATTTTGGAATTTCCCTCCAGCCCCCCTCTCCAAAGCAAATCGCGATTTTCTCTCACTCTCGTAATTCTTGGAATTTCGAACTTATGTTATGTGTCCGTATGTCAAGTTTCACTATGAAAGACCGATTTAACAAGAAGTTATAACCATAAATATATTTGCTGCTGCAGCGCAGCTCTAGCGCTGCCCGCGGCTGTTGTTGATGTTGCTGTTTGGTTGACTGCACACATGTTTACGCATAGGCATACATACACTCACACAGACGCAATTGCTATGCAAATGTGCAATTATACACCCTTTACGTTAGTTCGAATACGAAAAGAGGTAAAATCGATCAAAATTTTTTTTGTTAATTGGTTTTGTAAACATATGTACAGAGTATTTTAAAGTCGGGACACCCGACTTTAGCTTTTTTACTTGTTTTATTTTCACTCAAGGGTACATTGGGGTACAAGGACACACTTGGGAATTCTGTTATAGTTTCTTCGATGACTTTGCTTTTACAAATCAACAATAGACAAATCATTCAGCTACTAATCATAAACCCATCGCCAAAGGGAACAACCCGTTTAATAAGTCTTGTACTAGAAATCTTAAGGTAAAAACAGGGGCTTGCTGCTGAAGAAGTAATTCAAAACGTGGTTGACAGTTTTCCAATTCAAGTTCTCGAAGACCGTTTTTTTGCGTTCGCTTTGGCGATCTCATTCCTTCTGGGGCAGCATTTGTTAAGCATATTTAAATTTTAAAAACAATAAATCGGTTCAATATGCCGGATCAATTCCAATAGTGATATCTGAAAAAAAACAGTTCGGGTATTAGGGGCAAAAGTTGAAAGTGGACTGTTTTACTATACATTTAACTAAGCCGGCAGGATCCCGCACATCGGCCGCAATCTGAGCAGAAGTATTTTTTAGTCCAGCCTTATTCCGACGAGTTTTACGTTTTTTATTAATATAGGATTGTTGTATGTGTATACTTTTCCTATAACTAGGGGGACATCACGGTTCCGCAATTGCATTTTTTAAGCAAATTTTTTATCTTTATTCCAGAATTTCATGTGTATATTCATTTATAGGAAGTGTTTCGAAGTGTGACTTATCGAGAAATGAATTGTGATTCGATTGGAATGTTCATCATATACCCCCAAATAGGTGGAGATTTCCCCAAAGCACTGTACAGCAATCTGCGATCACTTTAAAATTTTAAAAACATCGTGAATATATCAAAGGCCAAACTAACCCTTTTAAAAACGATAGAAAATTTGGGGTAAGAACAGCATGACCAACACTATGTAAAAATCTCTATATATATAAAACAGTTTGTCCTGACTGACTGACTGACTGACTGATTGGCAATCAACGCACAGCCCAAACGGTAAGAGCTAGGAAGCTGAAATTTGGACACAAGATCCCTCTTATAGTGAAAGTGAGCACTAAGAAGGGGTTTCGGAAAATTCGAACGCCAAAGGGGGGAAAACGGGCTCCAACGTTTGTATGAAAAATCTACAATTTTCATCCTATTAACTTCAAACTTAGTTTGTATATTCTCACAAAGAATACAAAAAAAACTGTTTACTTGGATTTTCAATATTTTTCCTGCGGCCTGAATAATAATGATTTTCCGGTGGAAAATTCGGTAAACGAAAAGCTATGTGCAATCAACGCACAGCCCAAACGGTTAGAGCTAGGAGGCTGAAAATTGGACACATGTTGTCTTCAGTGGTGTAGGTGAGCAATAAGAAGCGGTATATACTTGGTTTTTCACCATTTTTCCTGGGGCATGAAAAAGGGGGGGTTTTCCGTGGAAAAATTGAAACACAATCAACACCCCACAGCCCAAACGGTTAAAGCTAGGAAACTGAAAACTGGGCTCAAGTATCCTATCATGGTGTAGATGCGCACTAAGAAGGGATTTTGGAAAATTCGAGCTCCAAAGGGGGGAAAAGTAGCTCCAAAGTTTGTTTGAAAATTCTGCATTTCTGAATCGATCAACTTTATTTGGTTTTTATAATCTATAAAAGAATACAAACAAAACTGCATACTCGGTTTTTCGAAATTTGTGTTGGAGCTTGAACTATTGGGGTTTTAATATTTATTCATTTTTTCAAATGAAAAGTTTGTGTTATAAATTTTGTCCGATCGATTTCAAATTTGGGTAATATAATCTACGTAACTAAAATTACAACTTTGCATTTAACGATTTTTAAAATATGCATTTTACAAATGCAGGCAGAACAAACAATACAAAATATCAAACAGTTGGGGACAACTAAGTATACATACACACACACATACATATATACAAGCCGCTGTTCGTGTAGTTGCGTGCAAACGGTTGAAGTAGCCAAAGCAAAATGTGAGACACTAATGTGTGAATGTTCATTTGTACAAATGTATGTACATATATACATACATACATATGTATAAAAGTACATTCGTCTTGCACTGACAGGGCAAGAAATGTTAATTAATTAAAAATTATTAACATTATAACATAAACATTTTTATGTTATTTTTTCTTTGTTTAGTACATTTGGCATAAGGGATTTTAGGACAACGGACTACAAGGGCGTACGCAGGTTGGGCAGGGGGGACATTGCTCCCCTTAGAAAGAATTTCGCATTATGAATTACACCAGCACCATATGTATTACATACGTACATACATATATACATACGTCTGTATGTATAGTATGTACATATGTACTACAATAAGTATGTATGTACGTACATACATTCTTATATACATATATAGGTTTGTATGTATGCAGTGGGCCATCGAACACTGTTGTTTAATTGTAATAAATAGTGTTCTATGTTTTCAAATAAAAATTTTTAAAACAACAACAACAAGTTATTGGCTCGCAAAACTTCTTTCGTTTTGATAATTTACGGCTGTTAATTGCATACGAAAAATGCCAAAAGTTTACAGTTACCGTACACACACAAATACATTTGTATGTATGTATGTACATATGTGTACAGTGAACAATCGAATACAGTATTATAATCAATAACTCTCAAACGATGTTTTTCGATGTATTTGTATTCGACATGTATTACGATATATCAACACAAGTATCGATATTTTCGATATATCGCATTTAATTTTATTATTGGGGTTTTAATATTTATTCACTTTTTCAAATGAATAGTTTGTGTTATAAATTTTGTCCGATCGATTTCAAATTTGGGTAATGTAATCAACATTATATCAACAAATTGGCATTCAACGATTAAAATATAGCAATATGTTTTTTACTTGCCATATATCAAATATCAAATAGTTGGGGACATCGCATACACACAATCACACATACATACAACAAGCAACAGTTCGTGTCTATGTGTGCCCATGCATACATACATATGTACATGCATATGCATGTATGCCTGTATATGTATGTAGCATGTACATACAAAACAACAACAACAACTTTAAGTTGTTGGCTCGCACATCTTCTTTCGTTGTGACCATTTAATGTTAATTGCAAAGGCAAAACGTCAAAAGTTTACAGTTACCGTCGCTAAGCAACGACTGCGTAAGCGATAGTAAAGCAGAAACCGAATAACGGAGCTACGCATATTCTGCTTCGCATTGCGGGCAGATGTATGTATGTATGATTTGTTCTTATTGATCTCAATAAATAATTAGATTTTATTATTTAAATATTCTGCTTATTGCATTCAAACTTCGATATTTTGATGGTATCGGTGGCTTCAACTATCGAAAGTTTTACTCTTGCAAATTGAGATGAGAATTGTCAGTGCTTTTTGATCGTGGCTCATCGCTGCACGGCATTGACACGAGTGCCGTGTTTCATATTCCGAGTTTGTGCGTGACCGTATTGACTCAAATGTGAATTTAAAATTAGGATATACCCTTATAATTATTCCCCTTTTTTGCACATAGTCTATCTTAAAACGTTGCGTTATCTCTATATATAACACAGTTTGTCCTGACTAATTGGTGATCAACGCACAGCCCAAACGGTAAAAGATGAAATTTGGACTCAAGTATCTTTTCATAGTATCCTTCATAGTGTAGGAGCACACTAAGAAAGGCTTTTGGAAAATTCTAGCTCCAACGGGGGGAAAACGAGCTTTAAAAAATATTAGTTATAGTGGTCATGTTCGTTGAACGAAATAGTTTGGCAAGAACAAAAATGTAACGGACTACTGAACAATTTTTTGTCAAGAACAGAAAATGTTCATTTAAATACCTTAAATGCCTTCCTACTGGTAACTTATAAGGTGAAAACATATGGGTAGGTTATGCACACACAAAATAAATACAATTGGAAACATTATATTGAGCCGGGTTAAGACGGGCAATACCTGCTAGTCTATATATATAAAACAGTTTGTCCTGACTGACTGACTGACTGATTGGCAATCAACGCACAGCCCAAACGGTAAGAGCTAGGAAGCTGAAATTTGGACACAAGATCCCTCTTATAGTGAAAGTGAGCACTAAGAAGGGGTTTCGGAAAATTCGAGCTCCAAAGGGGGGAAAACGAGCTCCAACGTTTGTATGAAAAATCTACAATTTTTATCCGATTAACTTCAATCTTAGTTTGTATACTCTCACAAAGAATACAAAAAAAAACTGTATACTTGGATTTTCAATATTTTTCCTGCGACCTGAATAATAATGATTTTCCGGTGGAAAATTCGGTAAACGAAAAGCTATGTGCAATCAACGCACAGCCCAAACGGTTAGAGCTAGGAGGCTGAAAATTGGACACATGTTGTCTTCAGTGGTGTAGGTGAGCACTAAGAAGCGGAAAATTCGAACGCCAAAGGGGGGAAAATGGGCTCCAACGTTTGTATGAAAAATCTACAATTTTCATCCAATTAACTTCAAACTTAGTTTGTATACTCTCAAAAAGAATACAAGAAAAACTGTATACTTGGTTTTTCACCATTTTTCCTGGGGCATGAAAAAGGGGGGGTTTTCCGTGGAAAAATTGAAACACAATCAACACCCCACAGCCCAAACGGTAAAAGCTAGGAAACTGAAAACTGGGCTCAAGTATCCTATCATGGTGTAGATGCGCACTAAGAAGGGATTTTGGAAAATTCGAGCTCCAAAGGGGGGAAAAGTAGCTCCAAAGTTTGTTTGAAAATTCTGCATTTCTGAATCGATCAACTTTATTTGGTTTTTATAATCTATAAAAGAATACAAACAAAACTGCATACTCGGTTTTTCGAAATTTGTGTTGGAGCTTGAACTATTGGGGTTTTAATATTTATTCATTTTTTCAAATGAAAAGTTTGTGTTATAAATTTTGTCCGATCGATTTCAAATTTGGGTAATATAATCTACGTAACTAAAATTACAACTTTGCATTTAACGATTTTTAAAATATGCATTTTACAAATGCAGGCAGAACAAACAATACAAAATATCAAACAGTTGGGGACAACTAAGTATACATACACACACACATACATATATACAAGCAGCTGTTCGTGTAGTTGCGTGCAAACGGTTGAAGTAGCCAAAGCAAAATGTGAGACACTAATGTGTGAATGTTCATTTGTACAAATGTATGTACATATATACATACATACATATGTATAAAAGTACATTCGTCTTGCACTGACAGGGCAAGAAATGTTAATTAATTAAAAATTATTAACATTATAACATTAACATTTGTATGTTATTTTTTCTTTGTTTAGTACATTTGGCATAAGGGATTTTAGGACAATGGACTACAAGGGCGTACGCAGGTTGGGCAGGGGGGACATTGCTCCCCTTAGAAAGAATTTCGCATTATGAATTACACCAGCACCATATGTATTACATACGTACATACATATATACATACGTCTGTATGTATAGTATGTACATATGTACATCAATAAGTATGTATGTACGTACATACATTCTTATATACATATATAGGTTTGTATGTATGCAGTGGGCCATCGAACACTGTTGTTTAATTGTAATAAATAGTGTTCTATGTTTTCAAATCAAAATTTTTAAAACAACAACAACAAGTTATTGGCTCGCAAAACTTCTTTCGTTTTGATAATTTACGGCTGTTAATTGCATACGAAAAATGCCAAAAGTTTACAGTTACCGTACACACACAAATACATTTGTATGTATGTATGTACATATGTGTACAGTGAACAATCGAATACAGTATTATAATCAATAACTCTCAAACGATGTTTTTCGATGTATTTGTATTCGACATGTATTACGATATATCAACACAAGTATCGATATTTTCGATATATCGCATTTAATTTTATTATTGGGGTTTTAATATTTATTCACTTTTTCAAATGAATAGTTTGTGTTATAAATTTTGTCCGATCGATTTCAAATTTGGGTAATGTAATCAACATTATATCAACAAATTGGCATTCAACGATTAAAATATAGCAATATGTTTTTTACTTGCCATATATCAAATATCAAATAGTTGGGGACATCGCATACACACAATCACACATACATACAACAAGCAACAGTTCGTGTCTATGTGTGCCCATGCATACATACATATGTACATGCATATGCATGTATGCCTGTATATGTATGTAGCATGTACATACAAACAACAACAACAACTTTAAGTTGTTGGCTCGCACATCTTCTTTCGTTGTGACCATTTAATGTTAATTGCAAAGGCAAAACGTCAAAAGTTTAAAGTTACCGTCGCTAAGCAACGACTGCGTAAGCGATAGTAAAGCAGAAACCGAATAACGGAGCTACGCATATTCTGCTTCGCATTGCGGGCAGATGTATGTATGTATGATTTGTTCTTATTGATCTCAATAAATAATTAGATTTTATTATTTAAATATTCTGCTTATTGCATTCAAACTTCGATATTTTGATGGTATCGGTGGCTTCAACTATCGAAAGTTTTACTCTAGCAAATTGAGATGAGAATTGTCAGTGCTTTTTGATCGTGGCTCATCGCTGCACGGCATTGACACGAGTGCCGTGTTTCATATTCCGAGTTTGTGCGTGACCGTATTGACTCAAATGTGAATTTAAAATTAGGATATACCCTTATAATTATTCCCCTTTTTTGCACATAGTCTATCTTAAAACGTTGCGTTATCTCTATATATAACACAGTTTGTCCTGACTAATTGGTGATCAACGCACAGCCCAAACGGTAAAAGATGAAATTTTGACTCAAGTATCTTTTCATAGTATCCATCATAGTGTAGGAGCACACTAAGAAAGGCTTTTGGAAAATTCTAGCTCCAACGGGGGGAAAACGAGCTTTAAAAAATATTAGTTATAGTGGTCATGTTCGTTGAACGAAATAGTTTGGCAAGAACAAAAATGTAACGGACTACTGAACAATTTTTTGTCAAGAACAGAAAATGTTCATTTAAATACCTTAAATGCCTTCCTACTGGTAACTTATAAGGTGAAAACATATGGGTAGGTTATGCACACACAAAATAAATACAATTGGAAACATTATATTGAGCCGGGTTAAGACGGGCAATACCTGCTAGTCTATATATATAAAACAGTTTGTCCTGACTGACTGACTGACTGATTGGCAATCAACGCACAGCCCAAACGGTAAGAGCTAGGAAGCTGAAATTTGGACACAAGATCCCTCTTATAGTGAAAGTGAGCACTAAGAAGGGGTTTCGGAAAATTCGAGCTCCAAAGGGGGGAAAACGAGCTCCAACGTTTGTATGAAAAATCTACAATTTTTATCCGATTAACTTCCAACTTAGTTTGTATACTCTCACAAAGAATACAAAAAAAACTGTATACTTGGATTTTCAATATTTTTCCTGCGACCTGAATAATAATGATTTTCCGGTGGAAAATTCGGTAAACGAAAAGCTATGTGCAATCAACGCACAGCCCAAACGGTTAGAGCTAGGAGGCTGAAAATTGGACACATGTTGTCTTCAGTGGTGTAGGTGAGCACTAAGAAGCGGAAAATTCGAACGCCAAAGGGGGGAAAATGGGCTCCAACGTTTGTATGAAAAATCTACAATTTTCATCCAATTAACTTCAAACTTAGTTTGTATACTCTCAAAAAGAATACAAGAAAAACTGTATACTTGGTTTTTCACCATTTTTCCTGGGGCATGAAAAAGGGGGGGTTTTCCGTGGAAAAATTGAAACACAATCAACACCCCACAGCCCAAACGGTAAAAGCTAGGAAACTGAAAACTGGGCTCAAGTATCCTATCATGGTGTAGATGCGCACTAAGAAGGGATTTTGGAAAATTCGAGCTCCAAAGGGGGGAAAAGTAGCTCCAAAGTTTGTTTGAAAATTCTGCATTTCTGAATCGATCAACTTTAAATTTGGTTTTTATAATCTATAAAAGAATACAAACAAAAATGCATACTCGGTTTTTCGAAATTTGTGTTGGAGCTTGAATTATTGGGGTTTTAATATTTATTCATTTTTTCAAATGAAAAGTTTGTGTTATAAATTTTGTCCGATCGATTTCAAATTTGGGTAATATAATCTACGTAACTAAAATTACAACTTTGCATTTAACGATTTTTAAAATATGCATTTTACAAATGCAGGCAGAACAAACAATACAAAATATCAAACAGTTGGGGACAACTAAGTATACATACACACACACATACATATATACAAGCAGCTGTTCGTGTAGTTGCGTGCAAACGGTTGAAGTAGCCAAAGCAAAATGTGAGACACTAATGTGTGAATGTTCATTTGTACAAATGTATGTACATATATACATACATACATATGTATAAAAGTACATTCGTCTTGCACTGACAGGGCAAGAAATGTTAATTAATTAAAAATTATTAACATTATAACATTAACATTTGTATGTTATTTTTTCTTTGTTTAGTACATTTGGCATAAGGGATTTTAGGACAACGGACTACAAGGGCGTACGCAGGTTGGGCAGGGGGGACATTGCTCCCCTTAGAAAGAATTTCGCATTATGAATTACACCAGCACCATATGTATTACATACGTACATACATATATACATACGTCTGTATGTATAGTATGTACATATGTACATCAATAAGTATGTATGTACGTACATACATTCTTATATACATATATAGGTTTGTATGTATGCAGTGGGCCATCGAACACTGTTGTTTAATTGTAATAAATAGTGTTCTATGTTTTCAAATCAAAATTTTTAAAACAACAACAACAAGTTATTGGCTCGCAAAACTTCTTTCGTTTTGATAATTTACGGCTGTTAATTGCATACGAAAAATGCCAAAAGTTTACAGTTACCGTACACACACAAATACATTTGTATGTATGTATGTACATATGTGTACAGTGAACAATCGAATACAGAATTATAATCAATAACTCTCAAACGATGTTTTTCGATGTATTTGTATTCGACATGTATTACGATATATCAACACAGGTATCGATATTTTCGATATATCGCATTTAATTTTATTATTGGGGTTTTAATATTTATTCACTTTTTCAAATGAATAGTTTGTGTTATAAATTTTGTCCGATCGATTTCAAATTTGGGTAATGTAATCAACATTATATCAACAAATTGGCATTCAACGATTAAAATATAGCAATATGTTTTTTACTTGCCATATATCAAATAGTTGGGGACATCGCATACACACACTCACACATACAACAAGCAACAGTTCGTGTCTATGTGTGCCCATGCATACATACATATGTACATGCATAGACATGTATGCCTGTATATGTATGTAGCATGTACATACAAAACAACAACAACAACTTTAAGTTGTTGGCTCGCACATCTTCTTTCGTTTTGACCATTTAATGTTAATTGCAAAGGCAAAACGCCAAAAGTTTACAGTTACCGTCGCTAAGCAACGACTGCGTAAGCGATAGTAAAGCAGAAACCGAATAACGGAGCTACGCATATTCTGCTTCGCATTGCGGGCAGATGTATGTATGTATGATTTGTTCTTATTGATCTCAATAAATAATTAGATTTTATTATTTAAATATTCTGCTTATTGCATTCAAACTTCGATATTTTGATGGTATCGGTGGCTTCAACTATCGAAAGTTTGACTCTAGCAAATTGAGATGAGAATTGTCAGTGCTTTTTGATCGTGGCTCATCGCTGCACGGCATTGACACGACTGCCGTGTTTCATATTCCGAGTTTGTGCGTGACCGTATTGACTCAATATGACACGAAAAGGCTCAAATGTGAATTTAAAATTAGGATATACCCTTATAATTATTCCCCCTTTTTTGCAAATCGTCTATCTTAAAACGTTGCGTTATCTCTATATATAAAACAGTTTGTCCTGACTAATTGGTGATCAACGCACAGCCCAAACGGTAAAAGATGAAATTTGGACTCAAGTATCTTTTCATAGTATCCATCATAGTGTAGGAGCACACTAAGAAAGGCTTTTGGAAAATTCTAGCTCCAACGGGGGGAAAACGAGCTTTAAAAAATATTAGTTATAGTGGTCATGTTCGTTTAACCAAATAGTTTGGCAAGAACAAAAATGTAACGGACTACTGAACAATTTTTTGTCAAGAACAGAAAATGTTCATTTAAATACCTTAAATGCCTTCCTACTGGTAACTTATAAGGTGAAAACATATGGGTAGGTTATGCACACACAAAATAAATACAATTGGAAACATTATATTGAGCCGGGTTAAGACGGGCAATACCTGCTAGTGTATAAATAGAATAAATAGAATTGGCCAAAATTTCCAAGTTTTTGTTCCATTTTGAGGTCGTATTTTTGGTATATTTACAAATATTGTAATCTAATCAAGAAGTCACTTTTTCCAAATGTGTCACTGACATCATGATTTACTCACATATCATTTAATATATGTGTTGATGTGGCAGCACTCTGCCAGTGTTGACAACGCAACGCTTGCCAGCAACATCTGCTGGCAGAGCGCTGCTAGCGTCGGCGGCCTCTCCCTCTTTCATATGCACAGCTAAGCCCCACTGCAATTAGGTTAAGTCAGGATTCGAATTGTCATACAAGTGAAGAGAATATACATACGTGCGAGTCACGTCATATTGAAAAGAAAATCAGACGCCATTTTGCTTCCCTTGCGGTTTTGGACATTCATCCCCAACGCCCCACGCCAACAATATGTATATGGGTGGTATGAGCGTATAACCACGCCCACTTTTTAAAAATAGTTTATTGTTTGAAGCCTACTGTTTAAAACATAAACCTTGCTATAACTAACACTATAGGACCTAGGGATATTAAATTTAAAGTCCAAGATGCCTTATGTGAATACGCAGAAAATGTGTTTTTTAGAATTTCCTTACCTCCCACCCCTCTCCAAAGCAAATCGCGATTTTCTCTAACTCCCGTAATTCTTGGAATTTCTAACTAAAATTTTGCAAATACCTCCAGTTAGTTATTATGTGTCCGTATGCCAAGTTTCATCATAATAGGTCTTTAACAAGAAGTTATAGCCATAAATATATTTGACTAGCAGGTATTGCCCGTCTTAACCCGGCTCAATATAATGTTTCCAATTGTATTTATTTTGTGTGTGCATAGCCTACCCATATGCTTTCACATTATAAGTTACAAGTGGGAAGGCATTTAAGGTATTTAAATGAACATTTTCTGTTCTTGACAAAAAATTATTCAGTAGTCCGTTACATTTTTGTTCTTACCAAACTATTTGGTTAAACGAACATGACCACTATAACTAATATTTTTTAAAGCTCGTTTTCCCCCCTTTGGAGCTAGAATTTTCCAAAAGCCTTTCTTAGTGTGCTCCTACACTATGATGGATACTTGAGTCCAAATTTCATCTTTTACCGTTTGGGCTGTGCGTTGATCACCAATTAGTCAGGACAAACTGTTTTTTATATAGAGATAACGAAACGTTTTAAGATAGACTATGTGCAAAAATGGGGAATAATTATAAGGGTATATCTTAATTCTAAATTCACCTTTGAGTCTTTCGTGTCATATTGAGTCAATACGGTCACGCACAAACTCGGAATATGAAACACGGCACTCATGTCAATGACGTGCAGCGATGAGCCACGATCAAAAAGCACTGACAATTCTCATCTCAATTTGCTAGAGTAAAACTTTCGATAGTTGAAGCCACCGATACCATCAAAATATCGAAGTTTGAATGCAATAAGCAGAATATTTAAGTAATAAAATCTAATTATTTATTGAGATCAATAAGAACAAATCATATACATACATACATCTGCCCGCAATGCGAAGCTTTACTATCGGTTTTTGCTTTACTATCGCTTACGCACTCGTTGCCTAGCGACGGTAACTGTACATTTTTGGTGTTTTGCCTTTGCAATTAACATTAAATGGTCACAACGAAAGAAGAAGAGCGAGCCAATGACTTGCAGTTGTTGTTGTTTTTAGAGCATTATTTTTTTTACAATCAAACAACTGTGTTCGATTGCCCAATGTATACATTAATGCGAATGTACATACATGCTATATTCATACAAAGGCATACATACATACATATGTATGTTTCTCTTTACTTTTTCAACCGTACGTAGAGAACCGCACACATAGACACGAACTGTTGCTTGTTGTGTGTGTGTGTGTGTATGTGATGTCCCCAACTATTTGATATTTGTTGTTGCTGCATAAAGTTATTAATGCCAAATGCACTAAACAAAGGAAAAATTACTTTTAAAAATGTTATATAATTTTCAATTAATTAACATTTCTTGCACTGTCAGTGCAAGACGAATGTACATACATACATATGTACATACATATGTACACACATAGATGTGCACATATGTATGGACATTCACACATTAGTGTCTCACATTTTGCTTTGGCTATTTCAATCGTTTGCACGCAACTACACGAACAGCTGTTTGTATGTGTGTATATATACTTAGTTGTCCCCAACTGTTTGATATTTTGTATTGTTTGTTCTGCATGCTTTTGTAAAATGCATATTTTGAAAATCCATGAATGCAAAGTTGTAGATTTAGTTACGTAGATTACATTACCCAAATTTTAAATCGATCGGACTAAATTTATAACACAAACTTTTCATTTGAAATAGTGAATAAATATTAAAACCCCAATAATTCAAGCTCCAACACAAATCTAAGTATGCAGTTTTGTTTGTATTCTTTAATTGATTTTAGAAACTAAGTTTTAAGTCGATCGGTTGAAAAATGCGGATTTTTCAAACAAACTTTGGAGCTACATTTCCCCCCTTTGGAGCTCGAATTTTCCAAAATCACTTAGTGCGCATCTACACCATGATAGGATACTTGAGCCCAAATTTCAGCATCCTAGCTTTTACCGTGTGGGCTGTTGACGCGGTTTCCTTTTGTGCCCCAAGAAAACCCCAATAATTCAAGCTCCAACCAAAAATTTAAAAAAGCAAGTATACAGTTTTTCTTGGAATTGTTCTGAGAGTATACAAACTTGTTTGAAGTTGAAAGTTTGAAGTTAATCAGATGAAAACTGTAGATTTTTCATACAAACGTTGGAGCCTGTTTTCCCCCCATTGGAGCTCGAGTTTTCCAAAATCCCTTCTTAGTGGGCACCTAGACTATGAAAGGATACTTGAGTCCAAATTTCAGCTTCCTAGCCTTTACCCTTTGGGCTGTGCGTTGATCACCAATCAGTCAGTCAGTCAGGACAAACGTTTTTATATATATATGTAGATGCTGCAGCGCTGCTCAAGCGCTGCCCGCAAATGTGTATTTTGGAATTTCCCTCCAGCCCCTCTCTCCAAAGCAAATCGCGATTTTCTCTCACTCTCGTAATTCTTGGAATTTCGAACTTATGTTATGTGTCCGTATGTCAAGTTTCACTATGAAAGACCGATTTAACAAGAAGTTATAGCCATAAATATATTTGCTGCTGCAGCGCAGCTCTAGCGCTGCCCGCGGCTGTTGTTGATGTTGCTGTTTGGTTGACTGCACACATGTTTACGCATAGGCATACATACACTCACACAGACGCAATTGCTATGCAAATGTGCAATTATACACCCTTTACGTTAGTTCGAATACGAAAAGAGGTAAAATCGATCAAAATTTTTTTTGTTAATTGGTTTTGTAAACATATGTACAGAGTATTTTAAAGTCGGGACACCCGACTTTAGCTTTTTTACTTGTTTTATTTTCACTCAAGGGTACATTGGGGTACAAGGACACATTTGGGAATTCTGTTATAGTTTCTTCGATGACTTTGCTTTTACAAATCAACAATAGACAAATCATTCAGCTACTAATCATAAACCCATCGCCAAAGGGAACAACCCGTTTAATAAGTCTTGTACTAGAAATCTTAAGGTAAAAACAGGGGCTTGCTGCTGAAGAAGTAATTCAAAACGTGGTTGACAGTTTTCCAATTCAAGTTCTCGAAGACCGTTTTTTTTGCGTTCGCTTTGGCGATCTCATTCCTTCTGGGGCAGCATTTGTTAAGCATATTTAAATTTTAAAAACAATAAATCGGTTCAATATGCCGGATCAATTCCAATAGTGATATCTGAAAAAAACAGTTCGGGTATTAGGGGCAAAAGTTGAAAGTGGACTGTTTTACTATACATTTAACTAAGCCGGCAGGATCCCGCACATCGGCCGCAATCTGAGCAGAAGTATTTTTTAGTCCAGCCTTATTCCGACGAGTTTTACGTTTTTTATTAATATAGGATTGTTGTATGTGTATACTTTTCCTATAACTAGGGGGACATCACGGTTCCGCAATTGCATTTTTTAAGCAAATTTTTTATCTTTATTCCAGAATTTCATGTGTATATTCATTTATAGGAAGTGTTTCGAAGTGTGACTTATCGAGAAATGAATTGTGATTCGATTGGAATGTTCATCATATACCCCCAAATAGGTGGGGATTTCCCCAAAGCACTGTACAGCAATCTGCGATCACTTTAAAATTTTAAAAACATCGTGAATATATCAAAGGCCAAACTAACCCTTTTAAAAACGATAGCAAATTTGGGGTAAGAACAGCATGACCAACACTATGTATAAATGTATAAATAGAATAAATAGAATCGGCCAAAATTTCCAAGTTTTTGTTCCATTTTGAGGTCGTATTTTTGGTCTATTTACAAATATTGTAATCTAATCAAGAAGTCACTTTTTCCAAATGTGTCACTGACATCATGATTTACTCACATATCACATAACCACGCCCACTTTTTAAAAATAGTTTATTGTTTGAAGCCTACTGTTTAAAATATAGACCTTGCTATAACTAACACTATAGGACCTAGGGATATTAAATTTAAAGTCCAAGATGCCTTATGTGAATACGCAGAAAATGTGTTTTTTAGAATTTCCCTACCTCCCCCCCACTCCAATGCAAATCACGATTTCCTCTAACTCCCGTAATTCTTAGAATTTCTAACTAAAATTTTGCAAATACCTCCAGTTAGTTATTTTGTGTCCGTATGCCAAGTTTCATCATAATAGGTCTTTAACAAGAAGTTATAGCCATAAATATATTTGACTAGCAGGTATTGCCCGTCTTAACCCGGCTCAATATAATGTTTCCAATTGTATTTATTTTGTGTGTGCATAGCCTACCCATATGCTTTCACATTATAAGTTACAAGTGGGAAGGCATTTAAGGTATTTAAATGAACATTTTCTGTTCTTGACAAAAAATTATTCAGTAGTCCGTTACATTTTTGTTCTTACCAAACTATTTGGTTAAACGAACATGACCACTATAACTAATATTTTTTAAAGCTCGTTTTCCCCCCTTTGGAGCTAGAATTTTCCAAAAGCCTTTCTTAGTGTGCTCCTACACTATGATGGATACTTGAGTCCAAATTTCATCTTTTACCGTTTGGGCTGTGCGTTGATCACCAATTAGTCAGGACAAACTGTTTTTTATATAGAGATAACGCAACGTTTTAAGATAGACTATGTGCAAAAATGGGGAATAATTATAAGGGTATATCTTAATTCTAAATTCACCTTTGAGTCTTTCGTGTCATATTGAGTCAATACGGTCACGCACAAACTCGGAATATGAAACACGGCACTCATGTCAATGCCGTGCAGCGATGAGCCACGATCAAAAAGCACTGACAATTCTCATCTCAATTTGCTAGAGTAAAACTTTCGATAGTTGAAGCCACCGATACCATCAAAATATCGAAGTTTGAATGCAATAAGCAGAATATTTAAGTAATAAAATCTAATTATTTATTGAGATCAATAAGAACAAATCATATACATACATACATCTGCCCGCAATGCGAAGCTTTACTATCGGTTTTTGCTTTACTATCGCTTACGCACTCGTTGCCTAGCGACGGTAACTGTAAATTTTTGGTGTTTTGCCTTTGCAATTAACATTAAATGGTCACAACGAAAGAAGAAGAGCGAGCCAATGACTTGCAGTTGTTGTTGTTTTTAGAGCATTATTTTTTTACAATCAAACAACTGTGTTCGATTGCCCAATGTATATATTAATGCGAATGTACATACATGCTATATTCATACAAAGGCATACATACATACATATGTATGTTTCTCTTTACTTTTTCAACCATACGTAGAGAACCGCACACATAGACACGAACTGTTGCTTGTTGTGTGTGTGAGTGTGTATATGTGATGTCCCCAACTATTTGATATTTGTTGTTGCTGCATAAAGTTATTAATGCCAAATGCACTAAACAACATAGATGTGCACATATGTATGGACATTCACACATTAGTGTCTCACATTTTGCTTTGGCTATTTCAATCGTTTGCACGCAACTACACGAACAGCTGTTTGTATGTGTGTATGTATACTTAGTTGTCCCCAACTGTTTGATATTTTGTATTGTTTGTTCTGCATGCTTTTGTAAAATGCATATTTTGAAAATCCATGAATGCAAAGTTGTAGATTTAGTTACGTAGATTACATTACCCAAATTTTAAATCGATCGGACTAAATTTATAACACAAACTTTTCATTTGAAATAGTGAATAAATATTAAAACCCCAATAATTCAAGCTCCAACACAAATCTAAGTATGCAGTTTTGTTTGCATTCTTTAATTGATTTTAGAAACTAAGTTTTAAGTCGATCGGTTGAAAAATGCGGATTTTTCAAACAAACTTTGGAGCTACATTTCCCCCCTTTGGAGCTCGAATTTTCCAAAATCACTTAGTGCGCATCTACACCATGATAGGATACTTGAGCCCAAATTTCAGCATCCTAGCTTTTACCGTGTGGGCTGTTGACGCGGTTTCCTTTTGTGCCCCAAGAAAACCCCAATAATTCAAGCTCCAACCAAAAATTTAAAAAACCAAGTATACAGTTTTTCTTGGAATTGTTCTGAGAGTATACAAACTTGTTTGAAGTTGAAAGTTTGAAGTTAATCAGATGAAAACTGTAGATTTTTCATACAAACGTTGGAGCCTGTTTTCCCCCCCTTTGGAGCTCGAGTTTTCCAAAATCCCTTCTTAGTGGGCACCTAGACTATGAAAGGATACTTGAGTCCAAATTTCAGCTTCCTAGCCTTTACCCTTTGGGCTGTGCGTTGATCACCAATCAGTCAGTCAGTCAGGACAAACGTTTTTATATATATATGTAGATGCTGCAGCGCTGCTCAAGCGCTGCCCGCAAATGTGTATTTTGGAATTTCCCTCCAGCCCCTCTCTCCAAAGCAAATCGCGATTTTCTCTCACTCTCGTAATTCTTGGAATTTCGAACTTATGTTATGTGTCCGTATGTCAAGTTTCACTATGAAAGACCGATTTAACAAGAAGTTATAGCCATAAATATATTTGCTGCTGCAGCGCAGCTCTAGCGCTGCCCGCGGCTGTTGTTGATGTTGCTGTTTGGTTGACTGCACACATGTTTACGCATAGGCATACATACACTCACACAGACGCAATTGCTATGCAAATGTGCAATTATACACCCTTTACGTTAGTTCGAATACGAAAAGAGGTAAAATCGATCAAAATTTTTTTTTGTTAATTGGTTTTGTAAACATATGTACAGAGTATTTTAAAGTCGGGACACCCGACTTTAGCTTTTTTACTTGTTTTATTTTCACTCAAGGGTACATTGGGGTACAAGGACACATTTGGGAATTCTGTTATAGTTTCTTCGATGACTTTGCTTTTACAAATCAACAATAGACAAATCATTCAGCTACTAATCATAAACCCATCGCCAAAGGGAACAACCCGTTTAATAAGTCTTGTACTAGAAATCTTAAGGTAAAAACAGGGGCTTGCTGCTGAAGAAGTAATTCAAAACGTGGTTGACAGTTTTCCAATTCAAGTTCTCGAAGACCGTTTTTTTGCGTTCGCTTTGGCGATCTCATTCCTTCTGGGGCAGCATTTGTTAAGCATATTTAAATTTTAAAAACAATAAATCGGTTCAATATGCCGGATCAATTCCAATAGTGATATCTGAAAAAAACAGTTCGGGTATTAGGGGCAAAAGTTGAAAGTGGACTGTTTTACTATACATTTAACTAAGCCGGCAGGATCCCGCACATCGGCCGCAATCTGAGCAGAAGTATTTTTTAGTCCAGCCTTATTCCGACGAGTTTTACGTTTTTTATTAATATAGGATTGTTGTATGTGTATACTTTTCCTATAACTAGGGGGACATCACGGTTCCGCAATTGCATTTTTTAAGCAAATTTTTTATCTTTATTCCAGAATTTCATGTGTATATTCATTTATAGGAAGTGTTTCGAAGTGTGACTTATCGAGAAATGAATTGTGATTCGATTGGAATGTTCATCATATACCCCCAAATAGGTGGGGATTTCCCCAAAGCACTGTACAGCAATCTGCGATCACTTTAAAATTTTAAAAACATCGTGAATATATCAAAGGCCAAACTAACCCTTTTAAAAACGATAGCAAATTTGGGGTAAGAACAGCATGACCAACACTATGTATAAATGTATAAATAGAATAAATAGAATCGGCCAAAATTTCCAAGTTTTTGTTCCATTTTGAGGTCGTATTTTTGGTCTATTTACAAATATTGTAATCTAATCAAGAAGTCACTTTTTCCAAATGTGTCACTGACATCATGATTTACTCACATATCACATAACCACGCCCACTTTTTAAAAATAGTTTATTGTTTGAAGCCTACTGTTTAAAATATAGACCTTGCTATAACTAACACTATAGGACCTAGGGATATTAAATTTAAAGTCCAAGATGCCTTATGTGAATACGCAGAAAATGTGTTTTTTAGAATTTCCCTACCCCCCCCCCACTCCAATGCAAATCACGATTTCCTCTAACTCCCGTAATTCTTGGAATTTCTAACTAAAATTTTGCAAATACCTCCAGTTAGTTATTTTGTGTCCGTATGCCAAGTTTCATCATAATAGGTCTTTAACAAGAAGTTATAGCCATAAATATATTTGACTAGCAGGTATTGCCCGTCTTAACCCGGCTCAATATAATGTTTCCAATTGTATTTATTTTGTGTGTGCATAGCCTACCCATATGCTTTCACATTATAAGTTACAAGTGGGAAGGCATTTAAGGTATTTAAATGAACATTTTCTGTTCTTGACAAAAAATTATTCAGTAGTCCGTTACATTTTTGTTCTTACCAAACTATTTGGTTAAACGAACATGACCACTATAACTAATATTTTTTAAAGCTCGTTTTCCCCCCTTTGGAGCTAGAATTTTCCAAAAGCCTTTCTTAGTGTGCTCCTACACTATGATGGATACTTGAGTCCAAATTTCATCTTTTACCGTTTGGGCTGTGCGTTGATCACCAATTAGTCAGGACAAACTGTTTTTTATATAGAGATAACGAAACGTTTTAAGATAGACTATGTGCAAAAATGGGGAATAATTATAAGGGTATATCTTAATTCTAAATTCACCTTTGAGTCTTTCGTGTCATATTGAGTCAATACGGTCACGCACAAACTCGGAATATGAAACACGGCACTCATGTCAATGCCGTGCAGCGATGAGCCACGATCAAAAAGCACTGACAATTCTCATCTCAATTTGCTAGAGTAAAACTTTCGATAGTTGAAGCCACCGATACCATCAAAATATCGAAGTTTGAATGCAATAAGCAGAATATTTAAGTAATAAAATCTAATTATTTATTGACATCAATAAGAACAAATCATATACATACATACATCTGCCCGCAATGCGAAGCTTTACTATCGGTTTTTGCTTTACTATCGCTTACGCACTCGTTGCCTAGCGACGGTAACTGTAAATTTTTGGTGTTTTGCCTTTGCAATTAACATTAAATGGTCACAACGAAAGAAGAAGAGCGAGCCAATGACTTGCAGTTGTTGTTGTTTTTAGAGCATTATTTTTTTTACAATCAAACAACTGTGTTCGATTGCCCAATGTATACATTAATGCGAATGTACATACATGCTATATTCATACAAAGGCATACATACATACATATGTATGTTTCTCTTTACTTTTTCAACCGTACGTAGAGAACCGCACACATAGACACGAACTGTTGCTTGTTGTGTGTGTGAGTGTGTGTATGTGATGTCCCCAACTATTTGATATTTGTTGTTGCTGCATAAAGTTATTAATGCCAAATGCACTAAACAAAGAAAAAATTACTTTTAAAAATGTTATATAATTTTCAATTAATTAACATTTCTTGCTCTGTCAGTGCAAGACGAATGTACATACATACATATGTACATACATATGTACACACATAGATGTGCACATATGTATGGACATTCACACATTAGTGTCTCACATTTTGCTTTGGCTATTTCAATCGTTTGCACGCAACTACACGAACAGCTGTTTGTATGTGTGTATGTATACTTAGTTGTCCCCAACTGTTTGTAATAATATACGTTGTTTCCATTATGAGTTTTTATTCTTCTTTATTTTATTCACGACACTCAAACTTAAAACTTGAACTTATACTGACTTCTTACATTTTACTTAAAGTGAACTTAGCTAAGGCCTCGTAGCTGCGCTGCCAGAGACGCCGGCAGCGGAGCGGCCGCATTATGTATTTTACTTATGTATTTGTACTCAGCGCTGTTGGCAGCGAGAGCACGAGGGAGAATGTTATGTGCACTTGAGGTGGCTGACACTAGTTGCACTGACGCTGCACTTATGTCGCCCAATGCATGTGCGATCATATTACATCGCGTCCGAATTATGCTTGGCTTTTTGAATTAATTTATTCACTGCAATAAAGTGTTACAGTGTATGTTCTTAAGAGTGCACTGCGTACAGTGTGTACTCCTTATGTATGCACACTACATCTCCCTCCTTTTGAAAAATAACGTAATATTATGAAGTTATTTTCTAAATTATTTATCTATTAATTTCATGTATATCTAGTTATGAAATATGTTTATATCTTTATGATTCGTTTCTTATTAATCTATTTGTTTTGTTTGTTTAATAATGTTTTTAAAGGGAAAATTGATATATGTATGTATATACTTATTTGTATGTATAAATTTTGTTTTTTATCTTATTTTTATTTTATTTTATTATTATTTTTTTTTTTTTATATGTATATGTATATATATACATATATATTTTTGTTTTCTATTATTATTTTTTTTCGATGGAATCATAGAAAATTGATGTATATTTTTTTTTTTATTTATTGATATTTATATATATGTATTTATGCTTGTGTATGGCCATACTTCAAGTTACGAATTAAAAATCTTTAACCTATCCTTATGTACTGTTTGTTTTTTGTCTTTATTATTTGATATTATTATGTTATTATTTTCTTCTACTTTTTCTACCTTATATGGTCCTGTATATTTAAAATCTAGCTTGTGACCTGTTTCATTTTTCAATAGAACCTGGTCTCCTATTTTTAACTTCAGATTTAAACTATTCCTGTCATAACTAATTTTCTGTTTATGTTTATTTGACTCTAGCATTAATCTTCCTCTTTTCAAAGCTTGTTCTATCCTAAACTTAGATTCCTTAGCATAATCTTCTATATTGTAAAGTGGTTCTATTCTATCTATGCTATTGAAATACTCTGGTAAATTTGAGGTTCTACCAAAAACTAGCTCATATGGACAGTAATCATGTGCCATTGAGGGTGTAGTATTAAAAGAATATACGAAGTACTGTAACCACACATCCCAATCTGATTTGTCGACTGAGATGTATGACCTGATGAACTCATTAAATGTTCTGTGGCTTCGCTCCACGGTTCCTACAGTCTGGTGATGATGTGCAGTAGATGTTATGTTTTTAATATTTAGATTTTTACATAAATCTTCAATTATTGAATTCTTATACTCTGTTCCCATGTCCGTAATGAACGTCTTCATTGGACCGTACTTCAGAATAAAATGTTCAAATATAGCCTTGGCTACTGTCTTTGCACTTTTGTTCTCTATTGGTATGGCTACAAAGTATTTTGTTAAATCGCAGATTAATGTTACTGCGTATTCATTTCCTTTTTCGGACCTAGATAGTGGACCGATCGTATCCACAATTACCCTATCGAAAGCCTTTATTGGCGTATCTGTTATTATCAATGGGGCTCTGGTATGTTTAGTCGATTTCGACTTTTGGCATTTTCGACATTTTTTTATATAATTTGTAATGTCTCTTGTTATATTTTTCCAGTAATAATGCCTTTTTATTTTTGCCATTGTTCTTGCTATACCCGTATGGCCTCCTTGTATTGGATCGTCATGGAATGTAAACAGTATTGCTTCTTTTTCTTTTTCTTTATTTATTTGGGTCACCGGCTTGAGTAGCGCTACTCTTAATGATTTCAATATTTTATTGCCCATTTCTTTAAAAGATTCTATTGAAGTTGTTTCAAAAATCTTTTCGCTCGGTGCCACTTTGAGTCGGCTGATATTAAGCACACCGGCTTGCCTTTCAAGCCTTTGGAAGAACTGACCTAAGTCGAGAATTCCATTGCAGTACATATCGCTAACATCAATTCTTGCTATGACTTTTTTTCCATGCTTTAGTAAACATGTTGAATCTGTCGTACGCAAGGTCACTACTTTTCGTACCTCGTCATTTATAATGACTTCGTATACGTTGGGCTTTGAAGCTTTATTTTTAGTTTGCTTATGCAAATCTACTTTATCTTTCTCTGCGCAGAGATTTTTCTGTTTACTTTGATTTCTTGTAGTGACTTTTAGTATTTTGTTTCCTTTATGTATATCTTTTAAGTCTGTTATAGTTATTCTCGACAACGCATCTGCTATATGGTTGTCTTTTCCCTTGAGGTATTCAACTGTGAAATCATACTCCTCTAAGTCAAGTCTCATGCGCGTCAGTTTTGAGCTCGGGTTCGTCATTGAAAACAAGTAAGTTAAGGGCCTATGATCGGTTTTGACTGTGAAGTGTCTGCCATAAATATATGGTCGAAAATGGTTTATTGCCCAATGGATGGCTGCCAGTTCTTGCTCCGTTGTATTTTTGTTACTTTCCCCTTTTGTAAACGATCTTGATGCATACGCTACTGGCAGTTGTGTCCCATTATGATTTTGGGTCAGTACAGCTCCACAAGCTTGTTTACTCGCATCCGTCGTTATGCAAAATTCTTTGCTAAAATCTGGGTACTGCAACAACGTAGGCTTCATCAACTGGACTTTTAAATATTCGAATGCTTTCTGACATTCACCGGTCCACTCAAACTTAACATTCTTTCTACATAATCTTGTTATGTGCCGCGAATAATCGGCGAAATTTTTTATAAAACGTCTATAATAATTGCAGAATGCAACGAATCTTCTAGCGCTATCAGCGTCCGTTGGGACTGGGTACCTTTCTATGACATCATATTTCTTGCTGTCTGGCAAAATACCCTTATCAGTACACTTATGGCCCAAAAAGGTTACCTCGTGCCTGAAGAATGAGCACTTTTCGGGGTGCAATTTAAGGTTGTGTTTTCTACACAAATCAAAAACGCTTGTAAGATTCTTAATCATATGTTTTTCTGAACACCCGATGACAATCAGGTCATCCATATATAAGAATGCCTGAGTAGGTTCTATACCCGAAAATGCGATTGTCATCATTCTTTGAAAGGAATTTGGTGCTATTTTTAAACCATATGGTAATCGCGTGAAGCGATAAGAGCCATTGCTCGTGGAAAAGACGTTATGTTTCTGGAGCTTTCCTCAAGCTCTATCTGATGAAATCCTGACATCAGATCCAAACATGAGAAGTACTTAGCTCTACCCAATTGATCGAGAATATCATCAATTCTGGGCAACGGAAATTTGTCGGATAAGATTTTTTTATTGATCTGGCGATAGTCAATCACCAAACGCCATCTTTTACTATCAGAACCCGGCAATGACTTCTTTGGAACTATCAATAATGGGCTATTATATTCTGAGACTGACGGTTCTACTATTTTGTCTTTTATTAGCTTCTCGACTTGCTTGTCTACCTCTTCTTTTTGGCTATGTGGAATTCTTAATATAAACTGGTTCATCATCTTTCATTCTTATCTTTTGTTTGTAGAAATTATTGGTTGATATCGATTCGGTTTCTATTCCGAATACGTCAATGTACTTGGTGCATATCTCCGTAAGAGCGTGTTCGAACTGTGGTGGGAAATTTTTACTTAGTTTGTCCAAGACCTCAATGTGACTGCTGTTCATATTTGTTTCTATTATTTCATAATCACTCAATGGTTCAAAATTTACTTCGTTTAACTGAATGATTGCATTTTTATCTGTGGTATTCAAAATTCGGACAAAAATATTTTTAGAGTCTGCAATGGAGTTCCCAATGTATACTCCGTTTTGAATTTCTTGATTTGGTATGAATATATACTTGCTTGTAGTATTTATGGAAATTTTTCGGACGACTTCGGATCTTGCTGGCAAAATTGTGTAACTATTTTGAAGTGTATGATGTATTGGGATTTTTATTGAGTGATCAATATTATTAGGTCTCAGTATGAGCCAATCACTCTCCTGATTTAAGTCTATTTGACAATTATATTTCTTCATAAAATCTATACCTATTATTCCATTACATGGAAGCGGAAAGTCTGAATCTACTATATGAAAGTCATGAGGGATGGCATAGCATGTTGATAGGAGTTCTATCATTGCCGATCCTTTGGAATTGGTTGTTCCCTCACCTATACCGGACAATTGAGTAATATTATTATAATTGACGTTATCAAACGAGTCCGTATCTTCCTTTATTAAAGACACATCTGCACCTGTATCAACCAGCAATGTGTACAACTTATGTGTTGCTTCATTTTTTAGTGTAACATAAAGATTGAAATTAAGGTTTATTGCGTGAACCGTTTGTTCCACAGTTTTCTTTATCCCAAGGGTTTTTACTGGTTTTGCGACGTGGTTTGCACCAGTCGGACTTGGTTATAATTGCTGTTATTTCGTTGGTAGCCATTCTGGTAGTTTCTACCACCACGATGGTTATCTCCACCGCGATAGTTATTTCCACCGCGATAGTTATTTCCACCGCGATAGTTATTTCCACCACGATAGCTATTTCCAACGCGATGGTTATTATTACCTCTGGCTCTATGATTATTACTGAAGCGTCTGTCTATTTGCTGGTTTTTATAATACAAAATTGTATCTGTTCGTCCAGTTGCATCGGTACAACTATTGACAAACTTGGAGACAGCCTCATTCATATTGTTGAATTGGCCGTCCTCCATTACCAGCTTTACCCTGTCAATGTTACAATTCTTCATCATTGATTTTACAGCATGTTGCGTACTGTATTTAGCGGCTATCTCCAATGAAAGTCCATCGTTTATGTATGCACTCTCTAGAGACTTTGTCAGTTTTTCTACCTCTTGGGTATACTGATTAGCCGTCTTGCTCTTCTGTTGAAGATTCATCAGTTTGGCTGTAATAACCTCAACTGAGTCACCTTTAAATTGCGTGCGTTGCCTTTGAGCTTTGTTTTTATTAATTGGACTGCCGTTGACTCGTGTGTCTCTTTAATTGAGTCCACCAACTGCAACGCGTCCAAGAAGCTTCTCAAATTTTCGGCTTTGCCATCAAACTCCGGTATCAGAGATGACGCCGTTTTTAAGAATTGTATCTGTGTCTGCGACATTTTTCGCAACTGCGGGCTGTTTACTATTGCGTTGAGGCTGTCAGCCGGTTCGCTTCTTGCGGGGCTGTTATTGGGAGTAAGTCCGCTTTTGGAATCTTCTTCCGAAATTATGCTGACATATGCCGTATTTGGCGATTTTGACCTGGGACTTATAGACATTACTTCATCTTCGTCCACAGCTATATATGTCGCTACTTATGACATTTGGCAAGTGTATAACCAAGCCATGTCTTTCTCTAACAGCGAGCAGCTGTTCTCTTAGACGTTTGACAACGTCTGAAGCCTGAGTCCAATGGAGATCCGTGAGCCTAGGTTTGTTTTCTAGTAATATCTCTCGGATCTCGTTATAATAATGCACCAATTTGATGGTGTGCTTATTGAATGTACCAATCTGTATTGGCCTATTTTGAGTGAGGCTTTTGTATGATTTATCAAATTCAGCTCTCAGCTCTTGCACTCTCCCGCATATAGCATTCCAGTCCATGTATTATGGATAATTTTGATGCTCAGCAAGAATTTTTTTCATTGGACTCCTAGGTAATTAAGTTGAACACCCTTTCTTTTTTTTTACTTTTAATTTTTATGTTTTATTTATTATTTATTAATTTTTATTTATTTATGTTTCTTCTATTCTATTCCTATATTTCATAATTATTATTTACTGTTTAAATCTATTGTCCTGGTCATCTACCCATTGTGCATAGTGGTTGGTTCTACCTAGGTGTGGATTTCTTTCCACTCTTGGGCATACCTGATATTATAATTTTACATTGGTGAAAAATGTCCTTTTTTTTATTTATATTTATTTATTAATAATAATTTTTTTTTTACTGCTGGCAGTAATCGCTGTATATTTTTTTATATTTTATCTAAGTCATTTGCCTTACTCAGAATTCTTTTTTTTAGGCATTTATTGTGTAGCTTATACAGCTTAAAAAACAAATTCGTACTCATTAACACAACGATTACTACCAACAGGATATTTATCATTTCTACATCTACTTTCTGTGATTCCACCTTATTGACAATTCCTGCAGTGGAATCTACTACCTTAGTGTCTATCAAACCCATTTTGGGTATATTACTTATTTTATCGGTAACTATGCCACTTTTATATGGCTTATATATTTCTATCTGATCTATCTTACTTATACTATTGCTCCTCATTCATACTATTAAAAGATTGACAATTTTCCTGCCTATTTGTTCGTACAGCTTTACGGGCTGTACTTCTAATCGGGCAGAAAAGGTTCCGCTCAATTTTACAATTTTCCTTATTAATTATTTTACAATTTTCTTATTGGCTATTTTTTTACAATTTTTCTTACATATATATATTTTAACTTAAATATGCATTACAAATTTTGCATTATAAGTTTTTATCTTTGCTTAATCATTAAATTTTCCTCTGGTGTCCCTTTTTGGGATTGTCGTCTTGTGGCGTCCGCATCAGCTGGACGTCGCCGGTGTGGCACGCTGATGCTCCCTCGTTGTCGCTGGTGGTGGTTTGCCTCCCGCACTTGTCGCTATTTGATGTGGTGTATTCCCGCATCAGCTGGGCGTCGCCGGTGTGGCACGCTGATGCTCCCTCGTTGGTGCAAGGGGCGGCCTGCCTCCCGCACTTACAGTTGTCGTCGGCGTTTTTCCAGCGGTGGTGCAAAAGGCGGTCCTATGCCTTTCACACTTACTGCTCCTAATTGCGTATCGTGCAGTGGCGGCACGTGTACTCGCAGTGTGGGGTGTACAATGGTCCCTCGCAGTCCGTTGGGCAGCTTTTTGCGTTCTTTGGCAGTTGCTTGGGTGAAGGCGGTAAAATTAATTCACGTTTATTTATATTTTCAATACGAGTGGAGCGAGTTGCGGAGTCGGGTTTCGCATTTTTGCTTATTGACTTTAAATAGTCAAGTTCTGCCTGCAATTTTTGGGCCGTTGCCCATGCGGGTGGTGTTGCACTCGAGAATAATAGCCACTTCAAACGTGCTATTCTCTTATTAATCTTATTGTGCATACCTCCGAGTTTACCCATCACTCGCGCACTCTACTCACTCAGTATTTTTATTGTGTTGATGTCCATGCCAAGCTCCATCTTCCGAATTTTAAAGTTGTCCTCTTGCCGTTATTATGGTAGTTTTTATGGTATATCAGCTCCTCTGTCCTTGGTCCTCCAGGACCACTATCACGGTCCTATGTAGGACACTGTCACGGTCGCCATGTAATAATATACGTTGTTTCCATTATGAGTTTTTATTCTTCTTTATTTTATTCACGACACTCAAACTTAAAACTTGAACTTATACTGACTTCTTACATTTTACTTAAAGTGAACTTAGCTAAGGCCTCGTAGCTGCGCTGCCAGAGACGCCGGCAGTGGAGCGGCCGCATTATGTATTTTACTTATGTATTTGTACTCAGCGCTGCTGGCAGCGAGAGCACGAGGGAGAATGTTATGTGCACTTGAGGTGGCTGACACTAGTTGCACTGACGCTGCACTTATGTCGCCCAATGCATGTGCGATCATATTACATCGCGTCCGAATTATGCTTGGCTTTTTGAATTAATTTATTCACTGCAATAAAGTGTTACAGTGTATGTTCTTAAGAGTGCACTGCGTACAGTGTGTACTCCTTATGTATGCACACTACATCTCCCTCCTTTTGAAAAATAACGTAATATTATGAAGTTATTTTCTAAATTATTTATCTATTAATTTCATGTATATCTAGTTATGAAATATGTTTATATCTTTATGATTCGTTTCTTATTAATCTATTTGTTTTGTTTGTTTAATAATGTTTTTAAAGGGAAAATTGATATATGTATGTATATACTTATTTGTATGTATAAATTTTGTTTTTTATCTTATTTTTATTTTATTTTATTATTATTTTTTTTTTTTTTATATGTATATGTATATATATATATATATATTTTTGTTTTCTATTATTATTTTTTTTCGATGGAATCATAGAAAATTGATGTATATTTTTTTTTTTTATTTATTGATATTTATATATATGTATTTATGCTTGTGTATGGCCATACTTCAAGTTACGAATTAAAAATCTTTAACCTATCCTTATGTACTGTTTGTTTTTTGTCTTTATTATTTGATATTATTATGTTATTATTTTCTTCTACTTTTTCTACCTTATATGGTCCTGTATATTTAAAATCTAGCTTGTGACCTGTTTCATTTTTCAATAGAACCTGGTCTCCTATTTTTAACTTCAGATTTAAACTATTCCTGTCATAACTAATTTTCTGTTTATGTTTATTTGACTCTAGCATTAATCTTCCTCTTTTCAAAGCTTGTTCTATCCTAAACTTAGATTCCTTAGCATAATCTTCTATATTGTAAAGTGGTTCTATTCTATCTATGCTATTGAAATACTCTGGTAAATTTGAGGTTCTACCAAAAACTAGCTCATATGGACAGTAATCATGTGCCATTGAGGGTGTAGTATTAAAAGAATATACGAAGTACTGTAACCACACATCCCAATCTGATTTGTCGACTGAGATGTATGACCTGATGAACTCATTAAATGTTCTGTGGCTTCGCTCCACGGTTCCTACAGTCTGGTGATGATGTGCAGTAGATGTTATGTTTTTAATATTTAGATTTTTACATAAATCTTCAATTATTGAATTCTTATACTCTGTTCCCATGTCCGTAATGAACGTCTTCATTGGACCGTACTTCAGAATAAAATGTTCAAATATAGCCTTGGCTACTGTCTTTGCACTTTTGTTCTCTATTGGTATGGCTACAAAGTATTTTGTTAAATCGCAGATTAATGTTACTGCGTATTCATTTCCTTTTTCGGACCTAGATAGTGGACCGATCGTATCCACAATTACCCTATCGAAAGCCTTTATTGGCGTATCTGTTATTATCAATGGGGCTCTGGTATGTTTAGTCGATTTCGACTTTTGGCATTTTCGACATTTTTTTATATAATTTGTAATGTCTCTTGTTATATTTTTCCAGTAATAATGCCTTTTTATTTTTGCCATTGTTCTTGCTATACCCGTATGGCCTCCTTGTATTGGATCGTCATGGAATGTAAACAGTATTGCTTCTTTTTCTTTTTCTTTATTTATTTGGGTCACCGGCTTGAGTAGCGCTACTCTTAATGATTTCAATATTTTATTGCCCATTTCTTTAAAAGATTCTATTGAAGTTGTTTCAAAAATCTTTTCGCTCGGTGCCACTTTGAGTCGGCTGATATTAAGCACACCGGCTTGCCTTTCAAGCCTTTGGAAGAACTGACCTAAGTCGAGAATTCCATTGCAGTACATATCGCTAACATCAATTCTTGCTATGACTTTTTTTCCATGCTTTAGTAAACATGTTGAATCTGTCGTACGCAAGGTCACTACTTTTCGTACCTCGTCATTTATAATGACTTCGTATACGTTGGGCTTTGAAGCTTTATTTTTAGTTTGCTTATGCAAATCTACTTTATCTTTCTCTGCGCAGAGATTTTTCTGTTTACTTTGATTTCTTGTAGTGACTTTTAGTATTTTGTTTCCTTTATGTATATCTTTTAAGTCTGTTATAGTTATTCTCGACAACGCATCTGCTATATGGTTGTCTTTTCCCTTGAGGTATTCAACTGTGAAATCATACTCCTCTAAGTCAAGTCTCATGCGCGTCAGTTTTGAGCTCGGGTTCGTCATTGAAAACAAGTAAGTTAAGGGCCTATGATCGGTTTTGACTGTGAAGTGTCTGCCATAAATATATGGTCGAAAATGGTTTATTGCCCAATGGATGGCTGCCAGTTCTTGCTCCGTTGTATTTTTGTTACTTTCCCCTTTTGTAAACGATCTTGATGCATACGCTACTGGCAGTTGTGTCCCATTATGATTTTGGGTCAGTACAGCTCCACAAGCTTGTTTACTCGCATCCGTCGTTATGCAAAATTCTTTGCTAAAATCTGGGTACTGCAACAACGTAGGCTTCATCAACTGGACTTTTAAATATTCGAATGCTTTCTGACATTCACCGGTCCACTCAAACTTAACATTCTTTCTACATAATCTTGTTATGTGCCGCGAATAATCGGCGAAATTTTTTATAAAACGTCTATAATAATTGCAGAATGCAACGAATCTTCTAGCGCTATCAGCGTCCGTTGGGACTGGGTACCTTTCTATGACATCATATTTCTTGCTGTCTGGCAAAATACCCTTATCAGTACACTTATGGCCCAAAAAGGTTACCTCGTGCCTGAAGAATGAGCACTTTTCGGGGTGCAATTTAAGGTTGTGTTTTCTACACAAATCAAAAACGCTTGTAAGATTCTTAATCATATGTTTTTCTGAACACCCGATGACAATCAGGTCATCCATATATAAGAATGCCTGAGTAGGTTCTATACCCGAAAATGCGATTGTCATCATTCTTTGAAAGGAATTTGGTGCTATTTTTAAACCATATGGTAATCGCGTGAAGCGATAAGAGCCATTGCTCGTGGAAAAAGACGTTATGTTTCTGGAGCTTTCCTCAAGCTCTATCTGATGAAATCCTGACATCAGATCCAAACATGAGAAGTACTTAGCTCTACCCAATTGATCGAGAATATCATCAATTCTGGGCAACGGAAATTTGTCGGATAAGATTTTTTTATTGATCTGGCGATAGTCAATCACCAAACGCCATCTTTTACTATCAGAACCCGGCAATGACTTCTTTGGAACTATCAATAATGGGCTATTATATTCTGAGACTGACGGTTCTACTATTTTGTCTTTTATTAGCTTCTCGACTTGCTTGTCTACCTCTTCTTTTTGGCTATGTGGAATTCTTAATATAAACTGGTTCATCATCTTTCATTCTTATCTTTTGTTTGTAGAAATTATTGGTTGATATCGATTCGGTTTCTATTCCGAATACGTCAATGTACTTGGTGCATATCTCCGTAAGAGCGTGTTCGAACTGTGGTGGGAAATTTTTACTTAGTTTGTCCAAGACCTCAATGTGACTGCTGTTCATATTTGTTTCTATTATTTCATAATCACTCAATGGTTCAAAATTTACTTCGTTTAACTGAATGATTGCATTTTTATCTGTGGTATTCAAAATTCGGACAAAAATATTTTTAGAGTCTGCAATGGAGTTCCCAATGTATACTCCGTTTTGAATTTCTTGATTTGGTATGAATATATACTTGCTTGTAGTATTTATGGAAATTTTTCGGACGACTTCGGATCTTGCTGGCAAAATTGTGTAACTATTTTGAAGTGTATGATGTATTGGGATTTTTATTGAGTGATCAATATTATTAGGTCTCAGTATGAGCCAATCACTCTCCTGATTTAAGTCTATTTGACAATTATATTTCTTCATAAAATCTATACCTATTATTCCATTACATGGAAGCGGAAAGTCTGAATCTACTATATGAAAGTCATGAGGGATGGCATAGCATGTTGATAGGAGTTCTATCATTGCCGATCCTTTGGAATTGGTTGTTCCCTCACCTATACCGGACAATTGAGTAATATTATTATAATTGACGTTATCAAACGAGTCCGTATCTTCCTTTATTAAAGACACATCTGCACCTGTATCAACCAGCAATGTGTACAACTTATGTGTTGCTTCATTTTTTAGTGTAACATAAAGATTGAAATTAAGGTTTATTGCGTGAACCGTTTGTTCCACAGTTTTCTTTATCCCAAGGGTTTTTACTGGTTTTGCGACGTGGTTTGCACCAGTCGGACTTGGTTATAATTGCTGTTATTTCGTTGGTAGCCATTCTGGTAGTTTCTACCACCACGATGGTTATCTCCACCGCGATAGTTATTTCCACCGCGATAGTTATTTCCACCGCGATAGTTATTTCCACCACGATAGCTATTTCCAACGCGATGGTTATTATTACCTCTGGCTCTATGATTATTACTGAAGCGTCTGTCTATTTGCTGGTTTTTATAATACAAAATTGTATCTGTTCGTCCAGTTGCATCGGTACAACTATTGACAAACTTGGAGACAGCCTCATTCATATTGTTGAATTGGCCGGCCTCCATTACCAGCTTTACCCTGTCAATGTTACAATTCTTCATCATTGATTTTACAGCATGTTGCGTACTGTATTTAGCGGCTATCTCCAATGAAAGTCCATCGTTTATGTATGCACTCTCTAGAGACTTTGTCAGTTTTTCTACCTCTTGGGTATACTGATTAGCCGTCTTGCTCTTCTGTTGAAGATTCATCAGTTTGGCTGTAATAACCTCAACTGAGTCACCTTTAAATTGCGTGCGTTGCCTTTGAGCTTTGTTTTTATTAATTGGACTGCCGTTGACTCGTGTGTCTCTTTAATTGAGTCCACCAACTGCAACGCGTCCAAGAAGCTTCTCAAATTTTCGGCTTTGCCATCAAACTCCGGTATCAGAGATGACGCCGTTTTTAAGAATTGTATCTGTGTCTGCGACATTTTTCGCAACTGCGGGCTGTTTACTATTGCGTTGAGGCTGTCAGCCGGTTCGCTTCTTGCGGGGCTGTTATTGGGAGTAAGTCCGCTTTTGGAATCTTCTTCCGAAATTATGCTGACATATGCCGTATTTGGCGATTTTGACCTGGGACTTATAGACATTACTTCATCTTCGTCCACAGCTATATATGTCGCTACTTATGACATTTGGCAAGTGTATATCCAAGCCATGTCTTTCTCTAACAGCGAGCAGCTGTTCTCTTAGACGTTTGACAACGTCTGAAGCCTGAGTCCAATGGAGATCCGTGAGCCTAGGTTTGTTTTCTAGTAATATCTCTCGGATCTCGTTATAATAATGCACCAATTTGATGGTGTGCTTATTGAATGTACCAATCTGTATTGGCCTATTTTGAGTGAGGCTTTTGTATGATTTATCAAATTCAGCTCTCAGCTCTTGCACTCTCCCGCATATAGCATTCCAGTCCATGTATTATGGATAATTTTGATGCTCAGCAAGAATTTTTTTCATTGGACTCCTAGGTAATTAAGTTGAACACCCTTTCTTTTTTTTTACTTTTAATTTTTATGTTTTATTTATTATTTATTAATTTTTATTTATTTATGTTTCTTCTATTCTATTCCTATATTTCATAATTATTATTTACTGTTTAAATCTATTGTCCTGGTCATCTACCCATTGTGCATAGTGGTTGGTTCTACCTAGGTGTGGATTTCTTTCCACTCTTGGGCATACCTGATATTATAATTTTACATTGGTGAAAAATGTCCTTTTTTTATTTATATTTATTTATTAATAATAATTTTTTTTTTACTGCTGGCAGTAATCGCTGTATATTTTTTTATATTTTATCTAAGTCATTTGCCTTACTCAGAATTCTTTTTTTTAGGCATTTATTGTGTAGCTTATACAGCTTAAAAAACAAATTCGTACTCATTAACACAACGATTACTACCAACAGGATATTTATCATTTCTACATCTACTTTCTGTGATTCCACCTTATTGACAATTCCTGCAGTGGAATCTACTACCTTAGTGTCTATCAAACCCATTTTGGGTATATTACTTATTTTATCGGTAACTATGCCACTTTTATATGGCTTATCTATTTCTATCTGATCTATCTTACTTATACTATTGCTCCTCATTCATACTATTAAAAGATTGACAATTTTCCTGCCTATTTGTTCGTACAGCTTTACGGGCTGTACTTCTAATCGGGCAGAAAAGGTTCCGCTCAATTTTACAATTTTCCTTATTAATTATTTTACAATTTTCTTATTGGCTATTTTTTTACAATTTTTCTTACATATATATATTTTAACTTAAATATGCATTACAAATTTTGCATTATAAGTTTTTATCTTTGCTTAATCATTAAATTTTCCTCTGGTGTCCCTTTTTGGGATTGTCGTCTTGTGGCGTCCGCATCAGCTGGACGTCGCCGGTGTGGCACGCTGATGCTCCCTCGTTGTCGCTGGTGGTGGTTTGCCTCCCGCACTTGTCGCTATTTGATGTGGTGTATTCCCGCATCAGCTGGGCGTCGCCGGTGTGGCACGCTGATGCTCCCTCGTTGGTGCAAGGGGCGGCCTGCCTCCCGCACTTACAGTTGTCGTCGGCGTTTTTCCAGCGGTGGTGCAAAAGGCGGTCCTATGCCTTTCACACTTACTGCTCCTAATTGCGTATCGTGCAGTGGCGGCACGTGTACTCGCAGTGTGGGGTGTACAATGGTCCCTCGCAGTCCGTTGGGCAGCTTTTTGCGTTCTTTGGCAGTTGCTTGGGTGAAGGCGGTAAAATTAATTCACGTTTATTTATATTTTCAATACGAGTGGAGCGAGTTGCGGAGTCGGGTTTCGCATTTTTGCTTATTGACTTTAAATAGTCAAGTTCTGCCTGCAATTTTTGGGCCGTTGCCCATGCGGGTGGTGTTGCACTCGAGAATAATAGCCACTTCAAACGTGCTATTCTCTTATTAATCTTATTGTGCATACCTCCGAGTTTACCCATCACTCGCGCACTCTACTCACTCAGTATTTTTATTGTGTTGATGTCCATGCCAAGCTCCATCTTCCGAATTTTAAAGTTGTCCTCTTGCCGTTATTATGGTAGTTTTTATGGTATATCAGCTCCTCTGTCCTTGGTCCTCCAGGACCACTATCACGGTCCTATGTAGGACACTGTCACGGTCGCCATGTAATAATATACGTTGTTTCCATTATGAGTTTTTATTCTTCTTTATTTTATTCACGACACTCAAACTTAAAACTTGAACTTATACTGACTTCTTACATTTTACTTAAAGTGAACTTAGCTAAGGCCTCGTAGCTGCGCTGCCAGAGACGCCGGCAGCGGAGCGGCCGCATTATGTATTTTACTTATGTATTTGTACTCAGCGCTGTTGGCAGCGAGAGCGCGAGGGAGAATGTTATGTGCACTTGAGGTGGCTGACACTAGTTGCACTGACGCTGCACTTATGTCGCCCAATGCATGTGCGATCATATTACATCGCGTCCGAATTATGCTTGGCTTTTTGAATTAATTTATTCACTGCAATAAAGTGTTACAGTGTATGTTCTTAAGAGTGCACTGCGTACAGTGTGTACTCCTTATGTATGCACACTACAGTTTGATATTTTGTATTGTTTGTTCTGCATGCTTTTGTAAAATGCATATTTTGAAAATCCATGAATGCAAAGTTGTAGATTTAGTTACGTAGATTACATTACCCAAATTTTAAATCGATCGGACTAAATTTATAACACAAACTTTTCATTTGAAATAGTGAATAAATATTAAAACCCCAATAATTCAAGCTCCAACACAAATCTAAGTATGCAGTTTTGTTTGTATTCTTTAATTGATTTTAGAAACTAAGTTTTAAGTCGATCGGTTGAAAAATGCGGATTTTTCAAACAAACTTTGGAGCTACATTTCCCCCCTTTGGAGCTCGAATTTTCCAAAATCCCTTCTTAGTGCGCATCTACACCATGATAGGATACTTGAGCCCAAATTTCAGCATCCTAGCTTTTACCGTGTGGGCTGTTGACGCGGTTTCCTTTTGTGCCCCAAGAAAACCCCAATAATTCAAGCTCCAACCAAAAATTTAAAAAAGCAAGTATACAGTTTTTCTTGGAATTGTTCTGAGAGTATACAAACTTGTTTGAAGTTGAAAGTTTGAAGTTAATCAGATGAAAACTGTAGATTTTTCATACAAACGTTGGAGCCTGTTTTCCCACCTTTGGAGCTCGAGTTTTCCAAAATCCCTTCTTAGTGGGCACCTAGACTATGAAAGGATACTTGAGTCCAAATTTCAGCTTCCTAGCCTTTACCCTTTGGGCTGTGCGTTGATCACCAATCAGTCAGTCAGTCAGGACAAACGTTTTTATATATATATGTAGATGCTGCAGCGCTGCTCAAGCGCTGCCCGCAAATGTGTATTTTGGAATTTCCCTCCAGCCCCTCTCTCCAAAGCAAATCGCGATTTTCTCTCACTCTCGTAATTCTTGGAATTTCGAACTTATGTTATGTGTCCGTATGTCAAGTTTCACTATGAAAGACCGATTTAACAAGAAGTTATAGCCATAAATATATTTGCTGCTGCAGCGCAGCTCTAGCGCTGCCCGCGGCTGTTGTTGATGTTGCTGTTTGGTTGACTGCACACATGTTTACGCATAGGCATACATACACTCACACAGACGCAATTGCTATGCAAATGTGCAATTATACACCCTTTACGTTAGTTCGAATACGAAAAGAGGTAAAATCGATCAAAATTTTTTTTGTTAATTGGTTTTGTAAACATATGTACAGAGTATTTTAAAGTCGGGACACCCGACTTTAGCTTTTTTACTTGTTTTATTTTCACTCAAGGGTACATTGGGGTACAAGGACACACTTGGGAATTCTGTTATAGTTTCTTCGATGACTTTGCTTTTACAAATCAACAATAGACAAATCATTCAGCTACTAATCATAAACCCATCGCCAAAGGGAACAACCCGTTTAATAAGTCTTGTACTAGAAATCTTAAGGTAAAAACAGGGGCTTGCTGCTGAAGAAGTAATTCAAAACGTGGTTGACAGTTTTCCAATTCAAGTTCTCGAAGACCGTTTTTTGGCGTTCGCTTTGGCGATCTCATTCCTTCTGGGGCAGCATTTGTTAAGCATATTTAAATTTTAAAAACAATAAATCGGTTCAATATGCCGGATCAATTCCAATAGTGATATCTGAAAAAAACAGTTCGGGTATTAGGGGCAAAAGTTGAAAGTGGACTGTTTTACTATACATTTAACTAAGCCGGCAGGATCCCGCACATCGGCCGCAATCTGAGCAGAAGTATTTTTTAGTCCAGCCTTATTCCGACGAGTTTTACGTTTTTTATTAATATATCCCAATTGGATATTCCTGTAGTTAGGATTGTTGTATGTGTATACTTTTCCTATAACTAGGGGGACATCACGGTTCCGCAATTGCATTTTTTAAGCAAATTTTTTATCTTTATTCCAGAATTTCATGTGTATATTCATTTATAGGAAGTGTTTCGAAGTGTGACTTATCGAGAAATGAATTGTGATTCGATTGGAATGTTCATCATATACCCCCAAATAGGTGGAGATTTCCCCAAAGCACTGTACAGCAATCTGCGATCACTTTACAATTTTAAAAACATCGTGAATATATCAAAGGCCAAACTAACCCTTTTAAAAACGATAGCAAATTTGGGGTAAGAACAGCATGACCAACACTATGTATAAATGTATAAATAGAATAAATAGAATCGGCCAAAATTTCCAAGTTTTTGTTCCATTTTGAGGTCGTATTTTTGGTCTATTTACAAATATTGTAATCTAATCAAGAAGTCACTTTTTCCAAATGTGTCACTGACATCATGATTTACTCACATATCATTTAATATATGTATATGGGTGGTATGAGCGTATAACCACGCCCACTTTTTAAAAATAGTTTATTGTTTGAAGCCTACTGTTTAAAATATAGACCTTGCTATAACTAACACTATAGGACCTAGGGATATTAAATTTAAAGTCCAAGATGCCTTATGTGAATACGCAGAAAATGTGTTTTTTAGAATTTCCCTACCTCCCCCCTCTCCAAAGCAAATCGCGATTACCTCTAACTCCCGTAATTCTTGGAATTTCTAACTAAAATTTTGCAAATACCTCCAGTTAGTTATTATGTGTCCGTATGCCAAGTTTCATCATAATAGGTCTTTAACAAGAAGTTATAGCCATAAATATATTTGACTAGCAGGTATTGCCTGTCTTAACCCGGCTCAATATAATGTTTCCAATTGTATTTATTTTGTGTGTGCATAGCCTACCCATATGCTTTCACATTATAAGTTACAAGTAGGAAGACATTTAAGGTATTTAAATGAACATTTTCTGTTCTTGACAAAAAATTATTTAGTAGTCCGTTACATTTTGTTCTTGCCAAACTATTTGGTTAAACGAACATGACCACTATAACTAATATTTTTTAAAGCTCGTTTTCCCCCCTTTGGAGCTAGAATTTTCCAAAAGCCTTTCTTAGTGTGCTCCTACACTATGATGGATACTTGAGTCCAAATTTCATCTTTTACCGTTTGGGCTGTGCGTTGATCACCAATTAGTCAGGACAAACTGTTTTTTATATAGAGATAACGCAACGTTTTAAGATAGACTATGTGCAAAAATGGGGAATAATTATAAGGGTATATCTTAATTCTAAATTCACCTTTGAGTCTTTCGTGTCATATTGAGTCAATACGGTCACGCACAAACTCGGAATATGAAACACGGCACTCATGTCAATGCCGTGCAGCGATGAGCCACGATCAAAAAGCACTGACAATTCTCATCTCAATTTGCTAGAGTAAAACTTTCGATAGTTGAAGCCACCGATACCATCAAAATATCGAAGTTTGAATGCAATAAGCAGAATATTTAAGTAATAAAATCTAATTATTTATTGAGATCAATAAGAATAAATCATATACATACATACATCTGCCCGCAATGCGAAGCTTTACTATCGGTTTTTGCTTTACTATCGCTTACGCACTCGTTGCCTAGCGACGGTAACTGTAAATTTTTGGTGTTTTGCCTTTGCAATTAACATTAAATGGTCACAACGAAAGAAGAAGAGCGAGCCAATGACTTGCAGTTGTTGTTGTTTTTAGAGCATTATTTTTTTTACAATCAAACAACTGTGTTCGATTGCCCAATGTATACATTAATGCGAATGTACATACATGCTATATTCATACAAAGGCATACATACATACATATGTATGTTTCTCTTTACTTTTTCAACCATACGTAGAGAACCGCACACATAGACACGAACTGTTGCTTGTTGTGTGTGTGAGTGTGTATATGTGATGTCCCCAACTATTTGATATTTGTTGTTGCTGCATAAAGTTATTAATGCCAAATGCACTAAACAACATAGATGTGCACATATGTATGGACATTCACACATTAGTGTCTCACATTTTGCTTTGGCTATTTCAATCGTTTGCACGCAACTACACGAACAGCTGTTTGTATGTGTGTATGTATACTTAGTTGTCCCCAACTGTTTGATATTTTGTATTGTTTGTTCTGCATGCTTTTGTAAAATGCATATTTTGAAAATCCATGAATGCAAAGTTGTAGATTTAGTTACGTAGATTACATTACCCAAATTTTAAATCGAGCGGACTAAATTTATAACAAAAACTTTTCATTTGAAATAGTGAATAAATATTAAAACCCCAATAATTCAAGCTCCAACACAAATCTAAGTATGCAGTTTTGTTTGCATTCTTTAATTGATTTTAGAAACTAAGTTTTAAGTCGATCGGTTGAAAAATGCGGATTTTTCAAACAAACTTTGGAGCTACATTTCCCCCCTTTGGAGCTCGAATTTTCCAAAATCCCTTCTTAGTGCGCATCTACACCATGATAGGATACTTGAGCCCAAATTTCAGCATCCTAGCTTTTACCGTGTGGGCTGTTGACGCGGTTTCCTTTTGTGCCCCAAGAAAACCCCAATAATTCAAGCTCCAACCAAAAATTTAAAAAAACAAGTATACAGTTTTTCTTGGAATTGTTCTGAGAGTATACAAACTTGTTTGAAGTTGAAAGTTTGAAGTTAATCAGATGAAAACTGTAGATTTTTCATACAAACGTTGGAGCCTGTTTTCCCTCCCCTTTGGAGCTCGAGTTTTCCAAAATCCCTTCTTAGTGGGCACCTAGACTATGAAAGGATACTTGAGTCCA
Organism: Scaptodrosophila lebanonensis; assembly: GCF_003285725.1. Classification (NCBI taxonomy): domain Eukaryota; kingdom Metazoa; phylum Arthropoda; class Insecta; order Diptera; family Drosophilidae; genus Scaptodrosophila; species Scaptodrosophila lebanonensis. The sequence goes on along the minus strand of NW_022060654.1, from coordinate 158,431 downwards.
AATTTCAGCTTCCTAGCTTTTACCGTTTGGGCTGTGCGTTGATCACCAATCAGTTAGTTAGTCAGTCAGTCAGTCAGGACAAACTGTTTTATATATATAGATGCTGCAGCGCTGCTCAAGCGCTGCCCGCAAATGTGTATTTTGGAATTTCCCTCCCGCCCTCCTCTCCAAAGCAAATCGCGATTTTCTCTCACTCTCGTAATTCTTGGAATTTCGAACTTATGTTATGTGTCCGTATGTCAAGTTTCACTATGAAAGACCGATTTAACAAGAAGTTATAGCCATAAATATATTTGCTGCTGCAGCGCAGCTCTAGCGCTGCCCGCGGCTGTTGTTGATGTTGCTGTTTGGTTGACTGCACACATGTTTACGCATAGGCATACATACACTCACACAGACGCAATTGCTATGCAAATGTGCAATTATACACCCTTTACGTTAGTTCGAATTCGATAAGAGGTCAAATCGATCAAAATTTTTTTTGTTAATTGGTTTGGTAAACATATGTACAGAGTATTTTAAAGTCGGGACATCCGAGGTAAAATCGATCAAAATTTTTTTTGTTAATTGGTTTTGTAAACATATGTACAGAGTATTTTAAAGTCGGGACACCCGACTTTAGCTTTTTTACTTGTTTTATTTTCACTCAAGGGTACATTGGGGTACAAGGACACACTTGGGAATTCTGTTATAGTTTCTTCGATGCCTTTGCTTTTACAAATCAACAATAGACAAATCATTCAGCTACTAATCATAAACCCATCGCCAAAGGGAACAACCCGCTTAATAAGTCTGGTACTAGAAAACTTAAGGTAAAAACAGGGGCTTGCTGCTGAAGAAGTAATTCAAAACGTGGTTGACAGTTTTCCAATTCAAGTTCTCGAAGACCGTTTTTTGGCGTTCGCTTTGGCGATCTCATTCCTTCTGGGGCAGCATTTGTTAAGCATATTTAAATTTTAAAAACAATAAATCGGTTCAATATGCCGGATCAATTCCAATAGTGATATCTGAAAAAAACAGTTCGGGTATTAGGGGCAAAAGTTGAAAGTGGACTGTTTTACTGTACATTTAACTAAGCCGGCAGGATCCCGCACATCGGCCGCAATCTGATCAGAAGTATTTTTTAGTCCAGCCTTATTCCGACGAGTTTTACGTTTTTTATAGCCTGTACCCAAAGGGTGAAAGGCTATACTAGTTTTGTGCGCATGTATGTAACACACAGAAGGAGGCGCGGCAGACCCCACAAAGTATATATATTCTTGATCAGGATGAGAAGACTAGTCGATATAGCCATGTTCGTCTGTCTGTCTGTCCGTCTGTCTGTATGAGCGCAAGGATCTCAGTAAGTACAAAAGCTAGGATAACCAAAATTGGTATCAAGGTTCCGATAAGCCCTAGGCAGATCGAGTTTGTTTATTTTTTCTGATACACCCCCCACTCCCCCGCAATTCGTGTTTTTTCTTATAACTTCCGTAATTCTCGGAATTTTGAAATCAATTTTGGTAGGTACATCCAGTTAGTACTAATGTGTCCGTACGCCAAATTTCATCATGATAGGTCAATTCTGAAGAAAGCCATAAGTAAAATCGCTGCTCATGCGCTGCCTGCAGCTGTTGTTGTTGTTGCTGCTTTTGTTCAACTTTGTGCTGCATACATACACGCATATAAACACGCATAAATGTATGCTGTTTAAACTGAACATAAACATGTATTCTAATTTAATTTAATTAATTATTTTAATTAATTAATTCCTTCATTTTTTAAATAATTAAATTTTTTTTTAATTTTTTTTTTTTTTTTAATTTTTCTTTTTGTGGAGAGTACAGGCTATTTTACTGTCGGCCTTGCTCGACTGTAGCGTTCTATTTAAAGTCCAAGATGCCTTATGTGAATACGCAGAAAATGTGTTTTTTATAGAATTTCCCTACCTCCCCCCCTCTCCATTGCAAATCGCGATTTTCTCTAACTCCCGTAATTCTTGGAATTTCGAACTAAAATTTTGCAAATACCTCCAGTTAGTTATTATGTGTCCGTATGCCAAGTTTCATCATAATAGGTCTTTAACAAGAAGTTATAGCCATAAATATATTTGACTAGCAGGTATTGCCCGTCCTTACCCGGATCAATATAATGTTTCCAATTGTATTTATTTTGTTTGTCAATAACCTACCCATATGCTTTCACCTTATAAGTTACCAGTAGGAAGGCATTTAAGGTATTTAAATGAACATTTTCTGTTCTTGACAAAAAATTATTCAGTAGTCCGTTACATTTTTGTTCTTGCCAAACTATTTCGTTAAACGAACATGACTGTTTGGTCATTTCATAGTTTTAAGAATTGCATTAGCTATTAAGAATATTGAAGTTTAGATTTAAGTAAAGAAAAAAATGAATTGTTTGCACATATATATATGTAATTGTTAGGCGCTGTCTGTTTACAGCTATAAGTTCTATGTTGCTCTCTCGCGCTGTCTCTCAATGCGTTCCACACGCGCATGAGAGCGAGCATAAACGATAAAATAAAAGCACTTAGCAAATCGAGTTCAGACTGTGCAGTTCGCTTTTCTTTGCAATTTCTTAATATCCCGTGCGAGCCAAAAGCAGTCTGCCATTATCGTGAGATTTACTTCATTTGGAAGTAAATCAAATACATTGGACCTTAGCTTTTGCCATACCGGCAAGTTTCCAGCTTTAGCTGAACATTTTGGCCCCCACGGGTGGACTTTGGCTTTTCTTGGTCGCCGCTGGACTTCGTTCTTCGTTGGATTCGTTCCTGTACGTGGATTGCTGAACTTGTGCCTCACATTGGGTTTGGATCTTGGCAAGTTTATCCAGCATCCATATGACTTTCCATAATTGTCAGGGAAGTGCACAGGTAACGAATACAAATTAAGTTTCGGCCACACCTGTGTGTACCAACATTGTCGCCTTGTGCAAAATAAATAAATACAAATTGCCAAATGTCAATACGTATGTACGTACATAACTGCGCTTATTTGCTGCAAGGTGGATATACATATGTATTTGTATTATTTAAACTGGTTGCGCTTGGCATAAAATTATTCCCAGTATATACATTTACATATAAATATATACACACGCATGTATATATACACACATACATACATAAATACATAAGAGAAAATTTTAGTCGCGCCAAATTCTCGGCTGGGTCGTTGCGCTTTACCAATTTGCCGTTGCTTTTTCTTTGGTACTTGTGTCCACTGTCCGTCGTTGCAGTTGTACATAGGCACACACAAAGCAACAAGCAATCGTGCGTTGGCTTTGTGCATTCGTCTAGCGACTTTAAATTTGCAGCGATTCTCTTCGCACTTGTTGCTTGTGCGCTTTCTCGTTGCGCCAGCCGTCGATCTTGATTCTGCTAGCGCCTGCGCCGCTGCCAAGTATTTATTCTGTTGTAGCTGCGCTGCCAACGTTTGATAACTCAAATATTAATTCGAGTTATTGAACTTTGCGTCGATCAGCTGCGCTAACTAATAGAACAGTGCCGGCCAAATATATTAGGCACTCTTTTGAATTTTTGCATATTTAGGCAGTTTAACTTAAAACGTGCCGGTCTAATATATTAGCCATTGTACCTGTCCATTAGTATATTAGCGTTAGATTTGATAATCGCCAGTTATTATTCAAATTTATCAATACACCGATTTTAATAAAACAGAATCAAAATGCCTAGTAAAAGATGCAAGCAAGTTCAGATCAGAGAACTAGACGAGTCGAATTCTAGTACAGCCGACTGCTGGCTACAGTCGCATGATAATGTGGTTCGCGACATTGAACGCATTAAACGCTCCATTCAGAGTACCCCAGTCATCGAACCGTTCGAGGTTGAGTGCAGGCTAGAAATTTTGAATAGATATATAGAAAAGGCATTCAAAATACAGGAAGAACTCGATAACATAAATCCTTCTCTAGCTTCTAGAGCAGACTTAGAAAGTCTGTGCGTCACAGCAAAGGCATTGCTCATGAGCAGAGGTGGACGGGCAAAACTCCATACGGATAGTTTAGCCAATTCCACAATGAGTGGACACTCTCATAGCCGGCAACTTCCAGCAATGAAGTTGCCGAGATTTAGCGGAAACTATTCCGATTATAAAAACTTTATTGGTCTTTTTGAGAGCTTGGTCGACGACGATCCATCTTTGTCCAATATTGAAAAGTTCAACCACCTGCTTTCATGCCTAGAAAAAGAAGTGCTTGGTACCGTAAGAGCCTACCAGGTAACCGAGGATAATTATCCTAAAGCGCTTGCAGCGCTTAAGCGCGTGTACGATAATAGTTGCCTTATCGTATTTGATAGCATTGCCAAACTTTTTGATTTGCCCAAGTTGCAAAGCCCGTCAGCTGTGTCGTTGCGTTCATTGATTGATAATGTTCGCGCCAGCTACGAGTCGTTGTTGTCGTTAGGCAACGATAAACAAATTTCAAACTTAATGCTCATACATTTGGTTATGAGCAAAGTTGACCCCACTACACGTTCAAAGTGTGAGGAAAGCCTTGACTACAGCCGTCTTCCGTCTTGGGAAGATTGCGAGGCTGCATTCAATCGACGTTATCAGCATTTGTCCGCTGAAGAATCGTCTTGTGGCCGTAGTCAAAAAAGTTGTGCCAACTATGCAAAAAAGGGTACTAAAGTTGCGCTACCAGTTGCTCAGCCTAGTCAGCTGTCTGGTCCGAAGTGTCCGTTCTGCCAGTCGAATGAGCATTACATACATTCATGTACCCAATTTGCAGCGATAACTCGGGACGAACGTTTCAATTTCGTGAAACGGTCTCTGTTATGTATAAACTGCCTTAGAAAGGGTCATACAACCAAAGTGTGCAAATCAGTCGGGTGTAGAGTTTGCTCAAAACCACACCACACAATCCTGCACAAATATGCTGCAAATTTCCCACATCCTGCACCTGTTAGTCAGTCAGTAGCTGCCCAGCCGGCAACGCCAGCACAAACTTCGGTGGTTAACCATGCAACTACTGTTTCTGACCAGGTCAGTTGTTCGAGTTATGGATCAATCAGGATCTTTCCAACTTGCCAGGGCCTTACTCAATTCTAGTTCCCAAGTCAATTTCATGACGGAAGAGTTGGCCAAATCGTTAAATTTAAAATGGGAAAGAAAAGATATAAGCTTACTTGGCATAGGTAAACGAAAATCTGCTGTCAGACATGTCGTGCAAACGTCGATAGCTTCACGCGTCGGCAACTTCACATTCGGTTCTGAATTTGGAATTTTGAGCGCTATTTCGTCATACCAGCCTGAAAAGGCTGTGGTAAACGTTGATGTGCCTGAGGGTCTTCAGTTGGCGGATCCTCAATTTCATAGGCCACAACGTATTGATATGCTTCTTGGAGCAGATGCATTTTTCCAGCTTTTGAGAGAAGGGCACGTAAAAGGAACAAGTGAGTCTCCATCGTTACAAGCAACAGCCCTCGGCTGGATAGTGGCTGGCCGATGCCAGTCTGCGAGCTCACCCAAATCTTGTTCTGCGTCCCTTGTAAGCTCAAGTCATGATATCTCGCCTGATCATGAACTAATTAATTTAGACACACTTGTTCGCAGGTTCTGAGAGTTGGAAGAAGTTCCAAATTTAACTGAAACAAATTTATATACCCCAGAACAGATGCTTTGTGAGAAATCATTCGTGAATTCAATCACTCGTTTGCCCTCGGGTCGGCTAAGTGTCGCATTGTCATTTAAATCTAGCCCTCAGTGTCTTGGCAACTCATTTGAGAATGCTAAAAGGCGTTTTTTGGCACTAGAGAGAAGAATGGCTAAGCAGCCAGAAATATATGTCATGTACAACAACTTTATGTTGGAATATATTTCGTTGGGCCATATGACTGCTACCGACAATAGAATTCCGAGAGAGCCACACTATTTTATTCCATACCAGTGTGTGCTAAGACCACAAAGCACCTCAACGAAGTTGCAAGTAGTTTTCGACGCGTCGAGCAAGACGTCGTCACAGAAGTCATTAAATGACATTCTTATGGTTGGTCCAACCATCCAACCATGTTTGTACTCCACTTTGTTGAGGTTTCGAATTCGGCCATTTGCACTGTCGGCCAAAATGTACCGGCAGGTTGAAGTCGAAGAATCACAGCGCAATTTCCAGTTAATCACTTGGAGAAAAGGCCTCACAGAGCCACTTCAAATATACAGATTAAATACGGTCACCTATGGTACCGCATCGGCACCGTTCTTGGCAATTCGATGCCTAAAATATTTGAGTGAGCTGCACGCCCATTCACATCCACTGGCTTCTAAGTCATTAGCTTCTGACTTTTATGTGGATGATTTGCTATCTGGCGCAGATACTGTGGAAGAATTGCAGCTGTTATATTGCGAACTTAATGCAGTTTTAAAACCATTTGGGTTTGTTCTTGCAAAATGGTCATCAAATTGTAAGGATTTTGAAGTCCAGCCTTCTGACGAACTTGTCATTGGACATCAAGAGGACACAAAGGCTTTAGACATTGTGGGGAATCCTCGTGATGACGCATTTAAATATTCTACAGCAAACATATCGTTAGACGTAGTGCCTACAAAACGGGCAATTCTGTCGTTTATATCGCGTCTATATGACCCACTTGGTTTGCTGTGCCCAGTTATTACTAGGCCAAAAAAATTAATGCAAGAACTTTGGCTACTTAAATTTGAATGGGATGACCAAATACCTTAGTCACCTTCTGAAGGATTTGCAGTCCACAACGAACTCATTTGTTGACTTGGAGTCGTTGCGCATACCCCGTTACGTTGGTGTCACAAAAACAGCAAAGTGCCAAGTGCATGGTGTTGCTGATGCCTCAACAAGAGCGTACAGGTGCTGTCTCTACATTCGAGTAGAGCATGAGCAGAACGTGACAGTGCACTTGTTGACTGCTAAGTCCAAAGTTGCACCATTGAAGACCAAATCGGTTCCACGCCTGGAGCTTTGTGCAGCCCAATTATTGGCCAATTTATGGGACAAAGTCAGGCAACTTCTGCACACGCCAGTGGAACAAGTAATTTTCTGGTCAGATTCAGAAGTGGTGTTACATTGGTTGCAAACGCACCCGTCTCATCTTAATACATTCCTTGCCAATAGAGTAGCAAACATTCAGGAACTGTCGTCAAATGTGTTGTGGCGTCACGTTCCCACAAAAGAAAATCCAGCAGATTTAGCTTCGCGTCGTTGTACCACAACTGAACTGACTGATTCACATTGGTTCAATGGTCCGAAATTTTTACGTTTGGATCGTTCCCTTTGGCCTCAGAATTCACATCTTGAACTGACCAAAGAGCAGTCAGAGCTGGAGCTGCGAAAGAGTGCTACGGCTCTCATCGCGGCCGATGTGCCTTCTAATCCACTTATTGACTTAGTGGAAAGGTTCTCATCGTTTCTGAAAATTATTCGCATTGTTTGCTACATCTTTCGATTTAGAAACGGAAAACGATTTAATCACTCGTCTCTTGTGCCAACTGCAGCCGAATTGGAATTCGCGTTCTTGGCAGTTGTGCGTGCGGTGCAGCACACAGCTTTTGCAGATGAAATCTCAAAACTGGACAAATCACTAACATTGAAGCCCTCGTACCAAAAGCTAAATCCTTTTCTGTGCCCGCATCGGAACGGTCCACATGAGCTTACATTGGTACGAGTGGGCGGTCGCTTATTAAAGGCACCAATTCCTCATAATGCAAAGTTTTCGTTGTTAATGCCAAAAGGATGCCGGTTTATTACCCTGTACATACAATATTTGCATGTAACAAATTGCCACGCTGGTCCTCGTGCACTTGTCGGCATTCTTCGTCAACAAGTATGGCTGATAAATGCGCGACAAGCCTGTACCGCAATTGTGCGTCGTTGTGTACATTGCTTTCGGTATAAACCAATATTGGCAAGCCAAATTATGGGAAATTTGCCCGCTGATCGGCTACATGGATGTAGACCGTTTGAAGTAAGCGGAGTGGACTTTTGTGGTCCAATACCTGTCTCGATGGGAATTCGTGGCAGAGCCCTGGTCAAAATGTATGTCGCAGTATTCGTGTGTTTTACTTCTAAAGCTGTGCATATAGAAATCGTAACCGACCTGACATCTAATTCATTTGTAATGTGTTTATCTAGATTTGTCGGCCGCCGTGGGCTTGTGAATGTAACGGGTATAGGACATATCCCAGTAGAGTAGGTGAGGTGGTGTGTGTATGTTGGAGAGCGCACGCTATATGTTCCGGCTCGGGCTCGTCGGCTAGTGGGTGGTGTTCGATGTCTCTCCAATCATACGGCCTTTCATTAAGCTTATTATTTAAAGTTAAAGCGTGCTATGGTGAAAGCCAAAAAAAACCGGTAAAGATATACATGAATATGACTAACAAAAGGATCGCTGGTTGGCAGACCACGTAACAAAAGTGAACACACATCTGGTATTCCTCTGTTGGTGTTGAGGAAGTATTGGCCCACCCATCCTTGGTCATTTATACCCAAAAACAATTATGCAAATGACCCCTTTGAACCTCTACCTGCTGTGGCTAGCAGAAATCATAGTTAAGCAGAATTTAAGCGAACATTATACTTTTTTATTAGACTTTAAAAATAATTATCTCTACGGAACTTCTTCGTAAACGGGAAACTAAAATTAATATTCATTTATTTTGATTCATTAACTTTCTAAATTAGCAATGAGGAATATGCCTAAATCAAAGTGGGTAAAGCAACAGGCGTGGCTGGAAGAAATGGTTATTTATATTCAAATATTAAAGAAATTAGGGTAAGAAAATATAAACAAATATTTGAATTATATAAATCCATGCATTTTCCCCTTTTGGGATGTTTATGTGCGTGCCGATAATAGGAGAATTATGAAACAAAAGCCAAGAATTGGCATAAAGGCGTTAAGTTTGTTTTTATGCCTAGCAGGCAAGCCTGTGTTCCAATTGAACAGATGATCACTTCCGTACGCATGCACGCAAGTAAGTATGAAAAAATAAAAATTAAAACGGCTGTACTTACAGTTTTGTCCGACTTTGCTTTGTGTATTATTTTCTTTTTTTTTTGTTTTCACTTAGGTATATTCTTTCCCACTTCATCACGCCATGCCGAGTTGCTTTGCTCGCGTTGTTACACATATGTACATTTAAATTTTTGGATTTAACACAGGGGGAAAAAAAATTAAAGAATAATAAGCGCACTAGAGAAGTTCATTTTGCGCTGGACATATATATAAATATATATGTGGATATATATATATAATGTTGCCTTTAAAGGTTGGGGTAGGCTAATTTATGCCTTTTTCTTTCTCACGGGCCTCCAGCCAAAAGGTAGGCACCAACACAACGGGGCTTTGCCAATTGCCCATACACAGGTTTCACCGAAGACAACAAAAAAAAAATCACTCGCACTCCGTTATTAGGCGACGTCCGTCATAGACGATATGACCCACGAAACTGCAGAGGCGGTTCTTCTCGCCGTTCCAGTGGCCTGATCGGAAAGCCGATCTTACCTCTGGCACGCCTTCGTCTGGCGTACCCCTCCCTTAGCCTAGTCGCTGTATTAGCATGCGCGCATCAAAGCGACAGGCAAAGGTTAATGCCCTATTGGATTTGACTAATTATTAAATGCCAATTCCGATGTCCGGAAGTGGCACCATGCAGAAAAATCCTTTCGTTATAGGTACAAATATAATCTGCATAACCAAAAAGTTGATAACCCCGTCAGCGTGGATAAGGCACAACCTTCCTCTAGGCGATCTCGATGTAAAAAGAAAGATCCGGATGCTAAGGCCAAGCAAGAAAACTTTCTTTTACGGAAATTGCTTCACACCTCTTCTGACAATTTCCTTTCGACAGGTCAAGGTTAAAGAAAGGGCCACTGACAACTCGCAAATATTACCACGGTGCAACAATGAAAATAACCAATAGGTGGCCGATAGCCGTGCGGTTGCAAAAAATTAACTCCCTTTAAAATAAGTAAAAACAATTGAGAAAATTTGTTTATCTTGTTAACTAAGGCCAGAAAAAAAGGTGATCGTAGGCAGTTGGCGCTAAAACATAACGCTAATTCAAATCGTAACTACACAAGCAGTGTGTGTACATAAGCAGCCGAAGTACTGCTTGACCAAGGTAGTGCAATAGAAAAAAAAAATACGATATTCACTGCCAGCGTCGTTACAAATTCCCCCCTGCTAAAGTCAATCTTGGGTTTCCATGCAAACGCAAGATTGATAACACCAGACGCTGCTAGAAAACAAATTTACTGTCGCAGGTCTTTCGCATGATAACGACCCAGTATTTTCCCTTGCAAATGTTCAACCTCGTAATAAGAATTTCCAAGTCTACGATGAACTCTCGCTTTCACAAAAGCTGGTCCTAACTTTGCATTGTAACCGGCTGGAAAATTACTCTGTTTAAAATTTCTAAGGAAGATTTCTTGTCCAACTGAGTAAGAAACCTCACGCGACCGCAAGTTATAGATTTTTTCGTTCTTCTGCTGCTGTTTCTTCATGGTCTCAAGCGCCTTACTACGCACAATATCGAGCGAATCCTCTCTTGAGAAAACAACCGCTCTATCCTCAATAAGACGCAATGTTTTCAGCAACTTGTACGTTGAACCTGAAGTAATCATATGCTGACCAAAGACCATGTAATAAGGTGTTGTGCCGAGGCCAGAGTGGACAGCAGACCGTAAAGCGCAGCAGATACTGCTCAAACTTTCATCCCAGTCTTTTTGATCTGGACGAATATACGAACGGATGGCTGCTATAACTGAGCGATTCACGCGCTCAGAAGCATTTGCCTGAGGCGAATGCACCGCTGTAAGTGAATGGAAAATTTTGTTTTCCCGCAAGAATTTTTGAAATGCTTCAGATTTAAACTGGGAACCATTATCCGATACTATAGTTTCGGGCACCCCAAATGTATGAAACAATTCTTGCTGCATGTACTTAACAACCGTTTCTGCATTCAATTTCCTTACTGCCTTCAGAAAAACAAATTTAGAGTAATGATCTAAAGCAATGAAGATGGCAATATTTCCGCTGCGTGACCGAGGATATGGACCTAAAAAGTCAACGTATAAACGTTGGAAAAATCTCTCAGACTCCGCAGGTTTGCCCAAAGGTGGTCGCATCGGAAAATTCGGTGCTTTTGTCATCTTGCAAGTTTCGTAAGCATTTATGTACGTCTTGACATCATCAACAAGACCAGGCCAAAGATAGTAACGCCGGACTCGTTCCAACGTTTTATGGATCCCGCCATGTGATGCTAACGGATTGTCATGGGCATTGCGGAGTACTTCCTCGACCAAGTTCTTAGGTATCCACAATTTCCAAGCATAATTGTCGTGTAGCTGATCACCCGTTGTATGCACGGTGCGCCTATACAGCATATTGTCAACCACCTTCAAGTCCGGAAACTGGTCATTGTTGGCTTTAACTGACTCGACCATATCCAGATAATCAGCTGACTTAAAATGTTCTGAGTCCAAATTTACAATTAGGCCCTTATTATAGTCAATTGCTGCTAATTCGTCCTCGTTTACGCGTGACAGCGCATCTGGTACAATATTTAATTTGCCTTTTCGATGCTCAATATTAAATCGAAAACCCTGCAGTTTTAACGACCAACGCGCTAAATGGGAATGTAAATCGGTTTGCGACATAAGCCATTTTAAAGAGGCATGATCGGTAATGACTGTAAATTCATGCCCTTCAACATACGGACGAAATCGTTTGATACATACGATGGCTGCCAAACATTCCTGCTCGGTGACAGAATAATTTCTTTGGGCCTTGTTTAATTTCTTAGATACGAATGCAATCGGCATTTCGTCTCCTGCTTCGGACTTTTGTACAAGAACCCCACCTACTCCTGTCTTGCTTGCATCGCAATGTATGTAAAAAGGTTTGGAAAAATCGGGACTGATCAAAAGTCGAGCGGAACTAAGCATTGATTTTAAAGTTTCAAACGCTTTTTCTCCTTCGACAGACATAGTAAATTTACGCTTTTGCTTTAGCAAATCTGTTAGTGGAGCAGTGACTCCAGCAAAGTTGTTTATAAACTTTCTATACCATCCGGCCATACCAAGGAAACACCTTAACGCCCTTAAATTCTGAGGTAAAGGAAAATCTAGGGTCTGTGCGTATTACTCCCTCTCCGATTATATGGCCTAAGTATTTTACGCTACGCATACAGAAATTGCTTTTTTCGCAATTTGTTGTCAAGCCGGCTGCCTGTATGCAAGAAGCTACTTTGCGCAAAACATGCATATGCGCCTGAAAACTATCTGAAACCACTAATAAATCATCCAGATATATAAACACCTCATTCCTCAGAGCCGCTGGTATTACCTTGTCCATCAAGCGGGACATGGTTTGAGGAGCATTGCAGAGCCCGAATGGCATGACCTTAAAATGATATAAAGGTCTACCTGGTATGGTAAAAGCGGTTTTGTCGCGAGAGGCGGTATCGAGCGGGATTTGCCAAAAAGCATCTTTTAAATCCAAGCTCGTTATAAACATTGCCTTTGGTAGCCTGCTTAGTATGCCATCAATTTGTGGCAAAGGATATGCATCCTTTTGCGTAACTGCGTTCACTTTTCTACTGTCTAAGCAGAGCCGTACTTTGCCAGGCTTTTGGACCAACACCACAGGTGAAGACCAGGCACTATCTGACTCCTCAATGACATTTAGCTTCAACAATCGATCGACCTCAGCATATAAAAGTTTTTCAACCGCTGGCGATACTGGAAAATGTCTTTGCTTCTTGCCTTGGCGTTGCCCACATCTATAGAGTGAGATACCAAATGTGTTTTACCTAAACCTGCTACGGCAAACGATGGAAACTGCTCTATAACATTCTGCAATTCCGATTGCTGAGCCAAAGTCAAATTGTGTGTACCCCTATCTACTTCTGCCAATTGCAAATTAGATGGAAGTAACCCAAAACTGTTCCAAAAGTCTATGCCCAAGTATAAGTCTTGACTAAGAGAAGGTATTATATGGAATACAATTTTCTTTTTCTTATCATTGTATTCAATTGGTAATGTCACTCGTCCCAAAATTGTTTGACTACTGCCGTCCACAGTGCAAGCGTTGCCAAGTATCTTTTTGAGTCCTATCTTGCTACGTATAACTTCCTGGGCCAATTGTCCACTAATACAGCTCATTGATGCTCCTGTATCTAATAAGCCTGAAACAACTCGACCTAATATTTTAATCTCTGCATACGGACGTTGGTCCTTAGCATTTTTGCCAATTGCCGAGATAACTTTCGCTGCATGCCAAAACGATTTTAGTCTGGCTGTGTTGCGCGAACGTTTACCAGGATGAAGATACGTTGGAAAGTTGGCGGATTCTTTTAAAATATGAATTCGGTGAGGCCAGCATGACGTAATGTCAGGCATAGTCTCAAAATGTGGTACGTCCGGTATATTTTCAACAATAGCTGAGTTCGTTTTATTAGGATTCTGGTCTACAACTCCGTGTTTGTCGACCGAGAATGGTGAGCGATCTGAGGCGGTCGACTGCCTTGGGTGTTCGCTTTTGCGTTTTTTGAGCATCGCTGACATGCTGGCTTGTAGGTATTTGCCACTCCACAACCATAACAAAACACTTTCCTTTTGGCAATACAGTCCTGATAGCGGTGACCCTCCTTCCTACAGTTCCAACAGACTAATGCTAACGCTTCTATATCTAAAGCAACTTCGTCTTCACCAAACTCCGAAGCCTCTTCCCAATTACCTCCATTGACTACTTCAGCTACGTTAGTTCTGAACGGAAGTGCTTTACGATAAGTCTGCGTGCAATTAATGCATTCCAAAAAGCATTCGCGCCTGCGACAAATTTCCCGCAACTGCTCAACAGAGTTGATCTGCAGATTCAAAATTTCATGCTGAATTTCTGGTTTTAAGTTGCGCCTCAAAACCTCAAATAACGTTTGCTCCGACAGTGGAGTTTGCAATCGGTCAGTCAGCAGCACAATCGCATCATAAAATGCATCAAAGCTTTCTTTCTCGCGCTGCTTCCTATCGCGTATTAATTCGCGGATATCCACGTCTGTGCGAGTGTCCCTAAATTGTTTGCGTAAGGCCACGCATAACTCTGGCCAACGTATATGTCCACTGGACTTGTGAAAACGCCAGAAGAAATCGCTAGCTTTTCCCTCAAATAGCGTACTAGCATTTCCGAATAATAAATTGAAATTTCCTTCCAAAGTTTGATGAGTCAAAGCCTCAACCCGGTATAAGAAATTATCAATAGACAAACTACTTCGTTCACCAGAAAATCTAAGTTTCCAGCTAGTAATGATTTGGCCAACTTTATCGGGTCTACTCAACAAGCTAGAATTGATCGAACGAGGCGATGCATTAGTTCGCCTTGCCTCACTGGACGTGCTAGCCGAACCTTGTTGTCGAGATTATGCCCTTGTGTTGTAATCCGAAGTTGTTGGCTTTGCCAAAGGCTTACTTATGCAAACCTCTCTGCAAACGGGACATAAATTTGAGGCATGGAAATGCGTTGTAATGCATGCCTTATGGAATATGTGTCCACAAGTCACCCTATATGTTTCCAAATCCTGTAAGTTGCCCTTGCATAAAAAGCAAAGGTCAGTTGCCGATTCGGCACTGGTTTCTGTAGACCGATTTAGTGGCATCTCGAAGCTACTATTAATACTTGCAAGAATAAATACAAAACAGTATCCAGAATCAAAACAGAGAAACTAAAATGTCAACAACACTAAAAGAATGCAGTTGTTGTATGTACGAGAATAAAATTATTGCTGCAGATCATAAGCTGCATAAGTACAACAACCCAAAAGCGAAAAACTAAAAATTAAAACTAAACAATAAATATAGCGAAACGGTAACGATCAAAAACCAAAAGTCTATGATTTCACGCTTAACCATCATCATATGTAGAGATTCTTATCAGTGTTTATCAGCCTGTGTACGTATATGTCTGCTTCCCAAAGCGGGGTAAGAGGAAAGAACACTGGTGTTTGTCGTAAGAACAACAACGCCAAACTCAACGCAAGCCAACGCTTGGCCGCTATAACGGTGTTATTCTGATGCCAAACCTACGTGACCTTGTCTTCATTATGAGCCGTGGCCAGGCGGCAATTACAGAAAATTAACCCAGCCTGTATTCCTAAGCCCCCCATAACGCAAACAAAAAAGTCTTTAGAAACCAATGATATTGAACTTTTTTTTACTATTTGAATGCCTACATTATCCCTGGTCAGTAGTCAGCTCTTAAAGCCGATCGTACTGAATTCCTATGCGTCTAATTGCAGAAACTCATATAATAAAAATAGAAAAAGGAATTGGTATCGCTTTAATTCCTATCAGCCGTGGCCTGCTGACATTTTAAAGAAACTATTCACCAGTATTCCTATGCATCTGACAGTCACCAAAGCGGTACACAAGAAAGGACAGAAGAAATGGTTATAGATATACAGTGTCATTGCAATTTAAACAGTAGCCGTGGTCAGGCGTACCCTCTGTAGAGAACCAATACCCTGCAGTCCAATGACGTTAAAAGAGATTTATTTTTCCTTACGATAGTTGCAATTAAAAGAAAACATAGCGATAACGATAAACAAAAATGTAGCTAAACTACAAAAGGAAAAATAAATTTAATTGCGACTAACGTACGAGAAGCTATTGTTGGAAACGACTAAAGATTTTACTGCAGGAAAGAATGAAAAGTGAATCAGTCATATTTATGTTCTTGTGAAGCCTAACATTTGAAAGCCAAAAATACGAAATAAAATTGACAACTAAAAGTTGGGCGCCAAAATAATAAATTAAATTATATCTTTAACGGGTATAGGGCATATCCCAGTAGAGTAGGCGAGGTGGTGTGTGTATGTTGGAGAGCGCATGCTATATGTTCCGGCTCGGGCTCGTCGGCTAGTGGGTGGTGTTCGATGTCTCTCCAATCATACGGCCTTTCATTAAGCTTATTATTTAAAGTTAAAGCGTGCTATGGTGAAAGCCAAAAAAAACCGGTACAGATATACATGAATATGACTAACAAAAGGATCGCTGGTTGGCAGACCACGTAACACAAGTGAACACACATCTGGTATTCCTCTGTTGGTGTTGAGGAAGTATTGGCCCACCCATCCTTGGTCATTTATACCCAAAAACAATTATGCAAATGACCCCTTTGAACCTCTACCTGCTGTGGCTAGCAGAAATCATAGTTAAGGAGAATTTAAGCGAACATTATAATTTTTATACCCTGTACCCGTAGGGTAAAAAGGGTATATTAGGTTTGTGCAAAGTATGTAACATGCAGAAGGAAGCATTTCCGACCCCATAAAGTATATATATTCTTAATCAGCATGACGAGAAAAATCGATCTAGACATGTCCGTCCGTCTGTCCGTCTGGATGAACGCAAGGATCTCAGAAACTATAAAAGCTAGAATAACCAAAGTTGGCATCCAGATTCTCCTAGGTCCGAGTAAGGACGAGTTTATTTTATTTTTTGAAATTCCCCCCCCCCCCCCCCCTTCCACCGCTACAGAATTTCGTCAATAGCGTCTATATTTCAAATGCTACCTACCAACCAAACTTTGCACACATAATTTATTTATAATTGTCTACTGTTGTTCAAAATTTTATTCAATTCGGTCAATTCTAAGAAAAGTTATTAGCAAAACAAATTCTCGCCAGTACAACCCCCCGAAACTGCAGCAACAACTTCGCTCTTCTTCTTCCTCTTTTTGCTGCTGCTATGGGCGCATATAACTCAGTGACGGAAGTTTACCTGGGTACAGGGTATTAGACTGTCGGGCTTGCTCGGCTGTAGCCATGAAGGCGGGTAATTTTAAGTTCGTGAGTTCTTCTTTTGGTCCCGCCCAACACGCACTGAAGCACGGGCTGCATTTTGGATTCCTTTGAAATAAAACACGTGGAGAAGTTTTGGCATACCGCCCTCTTTTATTTGTTGGACACCTCGGCACTTTGGGGTGCCTAATTTACTAATTTATTTCAGCATACTCTGGCCGGCGAGCATACCCGCGGCAGAGTAACAGCGTTACAAGTGGCGCCTGAGCAGGGACCCCAAAGAAGTTTGAGGTTAGATCCGACCAAGTAGGGAAGGGAGCGTGGACCTACGATGCTACGAACGAGGAAGGAACGGAAGGAAGAGCTCAGCACGGTGCTACGCGAGTTCGACATCGAGGAGACCGGCACCGTGGAGGCGTTGCGGGTGCGGCTGGCAACGTTCGTGAAGTCGGCCCAAGAAGAGTACCGACCCAGCCTGGAAGAACTAGCGGCATATTACGAGAACATGTCGTCGCGTACCGCGGCGACAGGTCAGTTGAGCCCGGTGCCCGGCGGACGGCTGGGAGTCCCGAAACAAGAGGACGTACCGGAGGGGCTGCTCGTCGTGACAGAGGCAAACACGACACCGCTAACTCCTGCGACAGTGCCGACCATTTCGGTAGCGGTCGCGGCCTCGCCGGGAGCTACCACGGCAGCCTCAGCGACGCCAACAGTGGCTCCAGTGCTCTTGACGGCGGACCTGACACAAGCGATTGCCGATTCGGTGACAGTTGCGTTGGCTCAGTACACCCACCGGTTGGCCCAGGCTATGGAGGATGGTTTCCAGAAACTGTCGAGCCAGGTCTGCGCTTCCACCGCGCCTGCTGGTAATGCGCCTGACGAAGATGACCCAACAGCACCGACTCCAGCGTCATCGCTCGCAAGCGCGCAGGCGGTGGCATACAGCCGGGTCCAGGGCGCATCAGAGGGCCCTATCGAGTATGTCCGAGCGATGCAACGACTGATGCGCGGCGCGGAGATGACTGCAGAGGAGCAGCTGAGACTTGTCCACGCCAACGGGCTACCAAAAATACGCGCCAATCTCCGCCTGGCAGGCGAAGAAGTGAGCTCAATCGATGGGTACGTACAGGCGGCACAGGGCGTGCACCAAGCAATCTTAGCACGGTCACAGGCGGCCGGCAATGATGAGACGAATGCCACACACCCTACGCCGATCCCACAGCCGGTGGCGGTTGGCCCAGCGGACACGCATCGTCGCCCACCCATCTGCCGACGTTGCGGGATGGGAGGGTACAGTATGGACGCGTGCCCAAACTCTCAACAGCCAGGGGGGCTCGTCCCACACCAACAGTCGGCGAGCCCACGCAGGCAAATTCCAATTAACAACGACACGCAGGGTAGCGGCCGCGCTACCAGTAGACTGTGATGGTGTACTGGTAGAGGCGGTCGTGGACACCGGAGCGACACGCAGCTTCGCGAGTCCGAGGCTGGCGCAACGCCTGCGGGCGCCAGACGGAGGAAATGTACGGTCCGTGCGCGTGACTGTGTCCATGGCTGACGGGACACAGAAGACGGTCCGTGAAGAAACGAAGGCGACGGTCACGGTGGGCGACAGTCGCGTAGTACTGCCGCTGCTCACACTCCCCGGATGCATAGATGAGCTCACATTGGGACTGGATTATGTCCAAATGGCCAACGGGGCGGTGACTGTGGGCGGCCAAACTGTAGAATTGCGAACGAATGATCCACGGCCACGCAGACGGCGGAGGCGAAATCGCAGAGCCCGACATGCAGCCTTGGTGACAAGCGAACAGGCGGGGCTCACTATAGCCGCTCACCTGACGGAGCAGCAGACCCAGACGGCCGCCAGGTTCCTCGAGGGGGAACTGGCAAGCTTTGAGAGCATCACAGGAGTCTCGTCGGCGGCGGTGCACACAATCCGGATGAAAGACGAGCGTCCCATCAAACAGCGGTACTACCCCCGGGAATCCGGCCATGCAGGCAGTGATCAATCAAGAAGTCGACGAATTGCTGGCAAAGGGCTGCATCGAGCAATCCGACAGTGCCTACAGCGCACCCATCGTGTTGGTGCGCAAGAAGACAGGCGCCTGGAGGATGTGCATCGACTATCGGCAGCTGAACGAACGCTCAGAACCAGATGCGTACCCAATTCCGCGGATCCAGCACATTTTGGAGCAGCTGCGCCAGGCCAAATACATAAGTAGCATCGATTTGCGGAATGGGTACTGGCAGATTCCGATGGAGCGCGAAAGCCAGCGATATACAGCGTTCACGGTGCCAGGACGCGGGCTGTTCCAGTAGCGGGTGATGCCGTTCGGCCTGCATTCTGCGCCCGCAACATTCCAGAGGGCGTTGGACAGCGTCATTGGCCCGGACATGGCACCGCACGCGTTTGCATACCTCGACGACATAGTGGTGGTCGGTAGGACGTTCGAGGAACACTTGAGCAACTTGCGCGAGGTGTTCCGGCGACTGCGAGCGGCCAATCTGCGAATAAATCGAGATAAGTGCGAATTCTTTCGTAAATCCATTAGGTACCTGGGGCACCTGGTGACGGAGGCGGGCATCCAAACGGATCCGGAGAAGGTAGCAGCCATCCACGAGCTGAAGCCGCCATCAAATCTGAAACAATTGCGGCAGTACATTGGAATGGCCTCGTGGTATCGACGCTTCGTACCAAATTTCGCCACAACGGTTGGGCCCCTTACCGAACTGTTGAAGAAGGGCCACAAGTGGAGTTGGGGAAAGCAGCAGCAGGAGGCATTCCAGTGTATCCAGAAGCAGCTGATGGAAGCTCCGGTGTTGGCGTGCCCCGATTTCTCTCGACGACGCCTACAGACGGAAGCCAGCGAGTATGGGCTGGGCGCGGTTCTGACGCAAGACATAGACGGCCACGAACACGTAATTTCCTACGCCAGTAGGAAGCTGCAGAAAGCGGAGGTCAACTACAGCGCCACGGAGAAGGAGTGCCTCGCAATTGTTTGGGGAATCCGAAAACTGCGACACTATTTGGAAGGCTACCATTTCACTGTCGTGACTGATCACTTGGCGTTGCGTTGGCTCAACTCGATTGAGAGCCCCACCGGCCGCATCGCACGCTGGGCTTTGGAGCTGCAGCAGTACACCTTCGATGTCCAGTACCGAAAAGGAGCCTTGAATGTGGTGGCCGACGCACTGTCACGACAACCACGCGAGGTGATCGGCCGTGCACACGTGGAGTCAGAGGCAGCACCAACTTGTAAATGGTTACAGCGGCTGACGGCAGCGGTGTTGGAGAGTCCCAGCAAGTACCCAGATTATGCCATACAGAACGACAGGCTGTACCGCCGCATCGCTCACGTGCTAGGAGAAGATGAGGTGTCACCATGGAGGCTATGCGTGGCCGCGCCTCTACGACTGGAGGTGTTGAGAGAATGCCACGACGACGCAACAGCGGGCCATATGGGAGTACGCCGAACCTGTGCACGCGTTGCAGACCGATACCACTGGCCTGGTCTGTATCGCGACGTAGCGAAGTATGTGCACCAGTGCCTGTTGTGCCAACGCTATAAAGCCCAGCAACAGCTGACGGCAGGCAAGATGCACTTCAAACCAGCGGAGGCAGCGTGGGACGTCGTCTGCGCCGATTTTGTGGGGCCGCTGCCGCGGTCCAAACGGGGCAACGCGTATCTACTGGTCCTGGTCGATAAGTTCAGTAAATGGGCAGAACTGGTCCCCATCCGCAAGGCGACGGCAGCGGCAGTGAAGCTGGCCTTGCGAGAACGGATTCTGGCACGGTTTGGCACACCAAGAAAGCTCATTACAGACAACGGAGCCCAGTTTACGAGCCGCGCGCTGAAGCAGTTCCTCGCCGAGGCAGGCATAAAGCAACAACTGACGGCACCATACACACCTCAGGAGAATCCCACTGAGCGGACCAATAGAACGGTCAAAACATTGATTGCCCAGCTGGCGGACGGGCAGCACAACACGTGGGACGAACAACTGCCGGAAGCACAATTGGCCATTAATACAGCAATTTCAGACGCAACGGGCTACTCACCTGCTTTCATCCTATTTGGGAGAGAACCACGGCATCCACACACACTGTACGGTAGGGATCCTGATGCCCCTGAGGCAGCACCAGGTAGCCCAGAAACACACGCGACGCTGCTACAGTTTGTTGCCCGCATAGCAAGAAGAAACCAAGGGGTGGCCAGCGAGGATCAGGCACCCCAGTACAATCTGCGGAGACGCGAGTGGCGACCCAAACTGGGCGACGAGGTGCTCGTGCGACAACAACACCTGTCCAACGCAGCCGAGCAGTTTGCGGCCAAGCTGGCGCCTTGCTTCGATGGACCATTCACGGTGCGAGCATTTATATCCCCAGTCATAGTGCGTGTGCGACCAGTGGCGGGCGGCAGAGGTAGAACGGCACATGTGCGGGATCTAAAAGCGGTGAATGCAGAAGACAGCGAAGCCGACGAAGGCAACGACGACAGAGGCAGCGACGACAGAGGCAGCGTGAGTATGGTCACCAGGGCCACGCCACCGACAGCTTCACAGCAGCCACAGCAGGCCACTCCTCAGCGTCAACAAAAGCAGCCACAGCGGCAGTCCGGGCAACAAAATCGGCCATATCAACGAGCACGACGACAGCAGCCACGGTCACGACAGCCACGACAGCAGCAACAGCAACCAGGGCTTCGTAGCAGCCACACCGACAACAGCAAAGGCAACACCACCGGCGTCCACCAAAGCGGGAACAGCAAAGCTGCCGTTCTAGCCGAAGAAGATGCCCATGTAAGCCTACAAACATAATTAAACGCAGTTTGTTGTTACGTTTCAGGCCATGTGAAGCGATGTAGATTACCGCACCGCCTGAGATACACACTCAGCGCCGAATATACCAGAGACGCAGCAGATGGGCGGTATGATAATTCCATTGGCGATCCCTAAACAGCTACGGCAACAGCAGCCAGTCCCACAGCAGCCACTACAGCACCCATTACAGAACCCAGAGGATGACGACACGTCAGCACCACGCGGCGGAAATGCAGAAAACAACAATGCGACCGAATGACAGAGCGAACAGCTGACGGTGAAGGTACAGGTGGCGTTGACAGGTGGCCAAACGCGAGGGGTAGCAGCGCTGCCACCCAGCTGCTACGCATCTGCCGTTCGATTATGGCGCGGTGAAGGAAAATTCGAAAAAAACCACCGATCGGGCCGTTCGACCCCTTGGGGAAAGGGGGAGGTGTAACGACGCGTTGCGCAGCAACCAGCTGGGCGTCATTACGAGTAATTTTAAGCTAACAAGTAGTTGTAAAGAATAGTAAGCCATGAAGGCGAGTAATTTTAAGTTCGGCTCTAGTGAGTTCTCTTCTGGCTCATGCCCAACGCGCACTGAAGCGCTCTGCATTATATATTGGAATTAAAGCAACGTTGCAGAAAGAAACACGTGGAGAAGTTTTGGCATACCGCCCTCTTTTATTGGTTGGACACCTCGGCACTTTGGGGTGCCTAATTTATTTCAGCAGACTCTGGCCGGCGAGCATACTCGCGGCAGAGTAACAACGTTACAGTGCAGTAACATATATAGCTGTAGATGAGGAGGACGTCAGATCAATAAGCCCCACACCAAAATCGCCAAATACGGCGTACATAAGCATAGTTTCGGAAGAAGATTCCAAAAGTGGACTTACTCCCAACAACAGCCCCGCAAGAAGCGAAACGGCTGATAACGTTAATTTAGACCCAACTATTTCGCAATTGCCAGATATGTCGCAAACAAAGATTCAGTTTATAAAGACAGCGTCATCGCTGATACCAGAGTTTGATGGCAAGGCCGAAAATTTAAGAAGCTTCGTGGACGCGTTGCAGTTGGTGGACTCAATTAAAGAGACACACGAGGCAACGGCAGTCCAATTGATAAAATCAAAGCTTAAAGGCCACGCACGCAATTTGATTAGCGATGAAAACTCAATTGCACAAATTGTGAGCAAACTGTCTGCGACTGTAAAAGGAGAATCGGTTGAAGTGCTATCAGCCAAACTCCTAAATTTGCAACAAAAGAGCAAAACTGCCAACTTCTATACACAAGAGGTTGAGCAGCTAACAAAAGCCCTTGAAGGCGCTTATATTAATGATGGACTAAATTATGATCTAGCCACCAAATATAGCACAGCTCGAGCGGTTAAGGCAATGACCAAAAACTGCGCAATTGATAGGGTAAAATTTATCATGCAGGCAGGCACATTCAATAACATGAATGATGCCATATCAAAATTTGTTGATAGTTGCACAGAAGCTACAGGGCAAACCAACACTGTCTTGTATTGCCAGAATTACTCTCACCGGGGCGGAAACCGCGGCAGAGGTAATTACAGGGGCCGACCATACAACAGAGGCGGCTTCAGGCACAACAACCAAGGTGGTAATAGGTACAATAGTCACAGCGGCAATCCTCGAGGCACCTCTTACACAGGGGGCCAATATAGAGGACGCGGACAACAGTATCGGATCCGAGTTACACAGAGTAACTCGGAAAACCAGATAAACCCCTTGAGCAACCAACAGTGAAAATTCTGAATATAAATCTAAGTCTCAGTAGTCTCGTTAAAGTAAAAAATGAAAAAAATAATATTCTATTAACATTACTGGTAGATACGGGGCAAATGTATTGATCTTAAAAAACAATAACGTAAATTCAAATATCAATCAAAATTTTAAAACAAATATAACAGGAATTGGACAGGGCACAATACAGTCACTTGGACGATCGACAATTGATCTACTTTTCGATTACTTCGTAAACAGTCACGATTTCCAAATAGTGTACGATGATTTTCCCATACCATGTGATGGAATTCTTGGACTAGACTTCATTAGAAAATTTAATTGTATAATAGATTATCACCAAGATGAATTCATTATGAAACCAAAATCGCTTAATTGTCAAATACATGTACCACTATTGCATACCGATGTTGACAATTCAATATTGTTACCAGCTAGATCAGAGGTAATGAGAAATATTACGCTACTGACAAATGAAGAAATTGTATTAATACCAAACCAGGAAATTCATCCTGGGGTATTAATAGCTAACAGTATAGTAGCTAGTAATAATGCGATGGTTCGTATTTTAAATACAACAAATGAAAATATAAAAATATTGAATCCAAAAATACAATTTGAGTCAGTACAAAATTACGAAATTAAAACACTATTTACAAACAAAGACAAATCAAGTAGATGCAATGAAGTTTTGGAAAAACTAAATTTTCCTGAGCAATTCAAAAAGAAATTAACTGATCTATGTACTGAGTACAGTGACATATTTGGTTTAGAAACAGAACTAATTTCGAGTAATAACTTTTACAAATAGAAATTAAGATTGGCAGACAAAACCCCTGTATATATTAAAAATTACAGAAGCGCAGAGACAGAAAGGCCAGAAATAAGTAGACAGGTTGAAAAACTAATAAAAGATGGTATAGTTGAACCATCTATTTCCGAATATAACAGCCCACTTCTCTTGGTACCCTAGAAATCCCTTCCAAACTCCAAGGAAAAAAAATGGCGTTTAGTAGTTGATTATCGCCAGATAAATAAAAAACTCTTAGCAGACAAATACCCATTACCAAGAATAGAAGAAATCCTAGATCAATTGGGACGAGCTAAATATTTTTCATGTCTCGATCTTATGTCTGGATTTCACCAAATAGAACTAGATGAGAAATCTAGAAATATAACATCATTTTCCACGAACTCCGGTTCTTATCGCTTCACGCGATTACCGTACGGGTTAAAGGTAGCTCCAAATTCGTTTATGCGAATGATGACACTCGCATTTTCCGGTCTTGAACCATCACAAGCATTTCTCTACATGGATGACTTGGTAGTCATTGGCTGTTCTGAACAGCACATGTTTAAAAACTTGTCAAATATTTTTGACCTGTGTAGAAAACACAACTTAAATTTAAACCCAGAGAAATGTTCCTTTTTCATGCATGAAGTTACATTCCTAGGCCATAAATGCACAGACCATGGCATCCTTCCGGATGATAAAAAATACGATGTTATAAAAAACTATCCAGTCCCGACTGATGCAGATAGTGCACGACGATTCGTCGCGTTCTGTAATTATTACAGACGATTTATTCACAATTTCGCACAATATTCACGTCACTTGACTAGATTGTGCAAAAAGAATGTTCAATTCGAATGGACAAAAGAATGCGATGGCGCATTTAATTATTTAAAAAAGGCACTAATGAAGCCAACATTGCTGCAGTACCCTGATTTCAGCAAAGAATTTTGCATAACCACAGATGCAAGTAAACATGCATGTGGTGCAGTACTATCCCAAGAGTACAACGGTATGCAACTACCAATTGCATACGCGTCAAGATCTTTCACACAGGGAGAAAGCAATAAATCAACTACAGAGCAGGAATTAGCTGCAATTCACTGGGCAATAAAACACTTCAGACCATATGTTTACGGCAGGCATTTCTTGGTTAAAACAGATCATAGACCACTAACGTATCTGTTTTCAATGAAAAACCCAACTTCCAAACTAACGAGAATGAGACTAGATTTAGAAGAATACCAATTTACTGTTGAATATCTCAAGGGGAAAGATAATCACGTAGCAGATGCGTTGTCTAGAATTAACATAGACTCGCTAATAGAAATGAATAGGAACATAATTATGGTCCAAACCAGATCATCAATATGACAGGAAAACATCTGCGCAGATGATAAAATAAAATTGCAGAAAAAACAAAAAAAGCCCAATGTCTATGAAGTCTATGAAGTATTAGCAATAATGACGTAAGAAAATTTGTGAAACTAAAAATCGGTAAATCGAATTGTTTGTTTAAGCAAGGAAAACGAATTATTTCACAATTTTCAATTAATAATTTGTACTCCAATGAAAAGTTCGACTTAGGTCAATTTTTTCAAAGGCTTAATTCAGAAGCCGGATTACATAAAATTGTTAATTTACAGTTGTCACAAAGTGAACAAATTTTCGAATTTGTATCACTAAATGAATTTAAAAATATGGGCAATAATTACTTGAAAACATTAAAAGTAGCGCTAATAACAAAAGTGACACACATAGACAAAAATGACGAAAGTCAAATTAATGCAATACTGTCGAAGGAGGCCATACAGGGATTACGTGTACCCTATTAAAAATTAGGAAATACTACTATTGGCCCCAAGACAATTAAAAAGTATGTCAAAACTTGTATGAAATGCCAACAGGCAAAAACTACTAGACATACTAAAGCTCCCATGATATTAACAAATACCCCAAACACAGCATTTGACACTGTTATAATAGATACAATAGGACCATTACCTCGTACAGAGAATGGCCATGAGTACGCAATAACCATATAGTTACAATACCAGTAGCAGATAAAAGTGCGAAAACAGTTGCTAAGGGTATATTTGAATCCTTTGTATTAAAGTACTGTCCTATGAAGACGTTCATAACGGACATGGGTACTGAATACAAGAATTCACTCATAAATGACTTGTGCAAGTATATGAAGATAAATGATATACACTCAACAGCACATCATCACCAGACACTTGGAACAATTGAAAGAAGCCATCGAACATTTAACGAGTTTATTTGTTCATATATTTCAATTGACAAAGACGATTGGGACATATGGTTGAATTATTTCACCTATTGTTTCAATACTCCATCGACAGTACACGAATACTGTCCATACGAACTCGTCTATGGTAGATTACCTAGACAGTTCATAGAATTTAATAATAAAACAAAAATTGACCCCATATATAACATAGATGATTATGCTAAAGAGTTTAAGTTTAGATTGGAAACAGCTTATAAAAGAGAGAAAACTTTAATAGAGTTAGAAAAACAAAAACGAAAGATAGAATATGACAAAAAATTAAATGACATAGAACTAGAGATAGGAACTTTAGTACTATTAAAGAACGATACAGCCCATAAGCTAGAAAAAAATTTAAAGGTCCCTATAAAGTTATAAGTATAGAAGGGGGAAACGGGGGGGAAAACGGAAACCACAGATAGTAAATAAAAACCGGTTAAAATTATTCAAAAGTTAGATTAACCTGAACTAGAATACACTCAAATTTTATGCATGATCGATCAGCCATAAAATAAACAACAAATATATATATAAAAAAAAAAAATAATAATAATAATAATAATTAGAATAAATATATATATATATATTAAAAAAAAAAAATAATAAACAAATGTATTTTCCAAATTATACTTATTAGTACGTAATGTATAATTTTAAGTAAAAATAACTACACTATGTTACGTCATTTTTCAAAAGGAGGGAGATGTAGTATGCGCATATGTCGAGAGTGCACTGTATCCAGTGCCCGTCAAATATATACAACAGCAACACTTTGTTGCTGCATAAACATAATTTAAACAGCGACACTTTCAAGTGCAATGACTTGAAAGTAGCTGGCGCAATTAGCTGCGTCAGCATTCTCATGCATTGACCGCTCATGAGACATATATGCATACCACTCTCTTACGTTATATATAAGGCTGCTCTGCCGCTGCCTTTAGGCGAAGAACATTTTATACATACAATGGAATTGAATAAAAATCACCAAACAAAGCAGAAGTGTGTTTTTAATACTAATCGAAGACCAGACGTATTTCATGACAGCTGCAATCTTCGGATGATGTTATTAATACAGAAGAAACAAGCAAATGGGGAGAGAAAACTCCAGTAAAAAATTAAAGTGAACCCTGCCGTCGATGAAGAAAAAAGCAGCCGCTCTTCTACGGAGGAAAACCTACAGAAAAATGTTGTATGGAAAAAGATGAGAGTGGCATTATAACGCGCTGACCAACTACCACAACAATGGAAGGAATTAAAACAAAAGTCTGAGTGAGTAGAGTGCTAGTGATGTGCCAAGAACAAAAATAATATATATATATATATATATATATATATATATATATATAAATAAAAAAAATGAAAAATAGAAGAGGGGGCGTACGCCGGAAAATAGCTAAAAGAATAGCAGAAATAAAAACGGCTTTGAATACGCAACAACACTTTGTTGCTGCATAAACATAATTTAAACAGCGACACTTTCAAGTGCAATGACTTGAAAGTAGCTGGCGAAATAAGCCGCGTCAGCATTCTCATGCATTGACCGCTCATGAGACATATATGCATACCACTCTCTTACGTTATATATAAGGCTGCTCTGCCGCTGCCTTTAGGCGAAGAACATTTTATACATACAATGGAATTGAATAAAAATCGCGAAATCGCAGAGCCCGACATGCAGCCTTGGTGACAAGCGAACAGGCGGGGCTCACTATAGCCGCTCACCTGACGGAGCAGCAGACCCAGACGGCCGCCAGATTCCTCGAGGGGGAGCTGGCAAGCTTTGAGAGCATCACAGGAGTCTCGTCGGCGGCCGTGCACACAATCCGGATGAAAGACGAGCGTCCCATCAAACAGCGGTACTACCCCCGGAATCCGGCCATGCAGGCAGTGATCAATCAAGAAGTCGACGAATTGCTGGCAAAGGGCTGCATCGAGCAATCCGACAGTGCCTACAGCGCACCCATCGTGTTGGTGCGCAAGAAGACAGGCGCCTGGAGGATGTGCATCGACTATCGGCAGCTGAACGAACGCTCAGAACCAGATGCGTACCCAATTCCGCGGATCCAGCACATTTTGGAGCAGCTGCGCCAGGCCAAATACATAAGTAGCATCGATTTGCGGAATGGGTACTGGCAGATTCCGATGGAGCGCGAAAGCCAGCGATATACAGCGTTCACGGTGCCAGGACGCGGGCTGTTCCAGTAGCGGGTGATGCCGTTCGGCCTGCATTCTGCGCCCGCAACATTCCAGAGGGCGTTGGACAGCGTCATTGGCCCGGACATGGCACCGCACGCGTTTGCATACCTCGACGACATAGTGGTGGTCGGTAGGACGTTCGAGGAACACTTGAGCAACTTGCGCGAGGTGTTCCGGCGACTGCGAGCGGCCAATCTGCGAATAAATCGAGATAAGTGCGAATTCTTTCGTAAATCCATTAGGTACCTGGGGCACCTGGTGACGGAGGCGGGCATCCAAACGGATCCGGAGAAGGTAGCAGCCATCCACGAGCTGAAGCCGCCATCAAATCTAAAACAATTGCGGCAGTACATTGGAATGGCCTCGTGGTATCGACGCTTCGTACCAAATTTCGCCACAACGGTTGGGCCCCTTACCGAACTGTTGAAGAAGGGCCACAAGTGGAGTTGGGGAAAGCAGCAGCAGGAGGCATTCCAGTGTATCCAGAAGCAGCTGATGGAAGCTCCGGTGTTGGCGTGCCCCGATTTCTCTCGACGTTTCTGCCTACAGACGGACGCCAGCGAGTATGGGCTGGGCGCGGTTCTGACGCAAGACATAGACGGCCACGAACACGTAATTTCCTACGCCAGTAGGAAGCTGCAGAAAGCGGAGGTCAACTACAGCGCCACGGAGAAGGAGTGCCTCGCAATTGTTTGGGGAATCCGAAAACTGCGACACTATTTGGAAGGCTACCATTTCACTGTCGTGACTGATCACTTGGCGTTGCGTTGGCTCAACTCGATTGAGAGCCCCACCGGCCGCATCGCACGCTGGGCTTTGGAGCTGCAGCAGTACACCTTCGATGTCCAGTACCGAAAAGGAGCCTTGAATGTGGTGGCCGACGCACTGTCACGACAACCACGCGAGGTGATCGGCCGTGCACACGTGGAGTCAGAGGCAGCACCAACTTGTAAATGGTTACAGCGGCTGACGGCAGCGGTGTTGGAGAGTCCCAGCAAGTACCCAGATTATGCCATACAGAACGACAGGCTGTACCGCCGCATCGCTCACGTGCTAGGAGAAGATGAGGTGTCACCATGGAGGCTATGCGTGGCCGCGCCTCTACGACTGGAGGTGTTGAGAGAATGCCACGACGACGCAACAGCGGGCCATATGGGAGTACGCCGAACCTGTGCACGCGTTGCAGACCGATACCACTGGTCTGGTCTGTATCGCGACGTAGCGAAGTATGTGCACCAGTGCCTGTTGTGCCAACGCTATAAAGCCCAGCAACAGCTGACGGCAGGCAAGATGCACTTCAAACCAGCGGAGGCAGCGTGGGACGTCGTCTGCGCCGATTTTGTGGGGCCGCTGCCGCGGTCCAAACGGGGCAACGCGTATCTACTGGTCCTGGTCGATAAGTTCAGTAAATGGGCAGAACTGGTCCCCATCCGCAAGGCGACGGCAGCGGCAGTGAAGCTGGCCTTGCGAGAACGGATTCTGGCACGGTTTGGCACACCAAGAAAGCTCATTACAGACAACGGAGCCCAGTTTACGAGCCGCGCGCTGAAGCAGTTCCTCGCCGAGGCAGGCATAAAGCAACAACTGACGGCACCATACACACCTCAGGAGAATCCCACTGAGCGGACCAATAGAACGGTCAAAACATTGATTGCCCAGCTGGCGGACGGGCAGCACAACACGTGGGACGAACAACTGCCGGAAGCACAATTGGCCATTAATACAGCAATTTCAGACGCAACGGGCTACTCACCTGCTTTCATCCTATTTGGGAGAGAACCACGGCATCCACACACACTGTACGGTAGGGATCCTGATGCCCCTGAGGCAGCACCAGGTAGCCCAGAAACACACGCGACGCTGCTACAGTTTGTTGCCCGCATAGCAAGAAGAAACCAAGGGGTGGCCAGCGAGGATCAGGCACCCCAGTACAATCTGCGGAGACGCGAGTGGCGACCCAAACTGGGCGACGAGGTGCTCGTGCGACAACAACACCTGTCCAACGCAGCCGAGCAGTTTGCGGCCAAGCTGGCGCCTCGCTTCGATGGACCATTCACGGTGCGAGCATTTATATCCCCAGTCATAGTGCGTGTGCGACCAGTGGCGGGCGGCAGAGGTAGAACGGCACATGTGCGGGATCTAAAAGCGGTGAATGCAGAAGACAGCGAAGCCGACGAAGGCAACGACGACAGAGGCAGCGACGACAGAGGCAGCGTGAGTATGGTCACCAGGGCCACGCCACCGACAGCTTCACAGCAGCCACAGCAGGCCACTCCTCAGCGTCAACAAAAGCAGCCACAGCGGCAGTCCGGGCAACAAAATCGGCCATATCAATGAGCACGACGACAGCAGCCACGGTCACGACAGCCACGACAGCAGCAACAGCAACCAGGGCTTCGTAGCAGCCACACCGACAACAGCAAAGGCAACACCACCGGCGTCCACCAAAGCGGGAACAGCAAAGCTGCCGTTCTAGCCGAAGAAGATGCCCATGTAAGCCTACAAACATAATTAAACGCAGTTTGTTGTTACGTTTCAGGCCATGTGAAGCGATGTAGATTACCGCACCGCCTGAGATACACACTCAGCGCCGAATATACCAGAGACGCAGCAGATGGGCGGTATGATAATTCCATTGGCGATCCCTAAACAGCTACGGCAACAGCAGCCAGTCCCACAGCAGCCACTACAGCACCCATTACAGAACCCAGAGGATGACGACACGTCAGCACCACGCGGCGGAAATGCAGAAAACAACAATGCGACCGAATGACAGAGCGAACAGCTGACGGTGAAGGTACAGGTGGCGTTGACAGGTGGCCAAACGCGAGGGGTAGCAGCGCTGCCACCCAGCTGCTACGCATCTGCCGTTCGATTATGGCGCGGTGAAGGAAAATTCGAAAAAAACCACCGATCGGGCCGTTCGACCCCTTGGGGAAAGGGGGAGGTGTAACGACGCGTTGCGCAGCAACCAGCTGGGCGTCATTACGAGTAATTTTAAGCTAACAAGTAGTTGTAAAGAATAGTAAGCCATGAAGGCGAGTAATTTTAAGTTCGGCTCTAGTGAGTTCTCTTCTGGCTCATGCCCAACGCGCACTGAAGCGCTCTGCATTATATATTGGAATTAAAGCAACGTTGCAGAAAGAAACACGTGGAGAAGTTTTGGCATACCGCCCTCTTTTATTGGTTGGACACCTCGGCACTTTGGGGTGCCTAATTTATTTCAGCAGACTCTGGCCGGCGAGCATACTCGCGGCAGAGTAACAACGTTACAGTGCAGTAACATATATAGCTGTAGATGAGGAGGACGTCAGATCAATAAGCCCCACACCAAAATCGCCAAATACGGCGTACATAAGCATAGTTTCGGAAGAAGATTCCAAAAGTGGACTTACTCCCAACAACAGCCCCGCAAGAAGCGAAACGGCTGATAACGTTAATTTAGACCCAACTATTTCGCAATTGCCAGATATGTCGCAAACAAAGATTCAGTTTATAAAGACAGCGTCATCGCTGATACCAGAGTTTGATGGCAAGGCCGAAAATTTAAGAAGCTTCGTGGACGCGTTGCAGTTGGTGGACTCAATTAAAGAGACACACGAGGCAACGGCAGTCCAATTGATAAAATCAAAGCTTAAAGGCCACGCACGCAATTTGATTAGCGATGAAAACTCAATTGCACAAATTGTGAGCAAACTGTCTGCGACTGTAAAAGGAGAATCGGTTGAAGTGCTATCAGCCAAACTCCTAAATTTGCAACAAAAGAGCAAAACTGCCAACTTCTATACACAAGAGGTTGAGCAGCTAACAAAAGCCCTTGAAGGCGCTTATATTAATGATGGACTAAATTATGATCTAGCCACCAAATATAGCACAGCTCAAGCGGTTAAGGCAATGACCAAAAACTGCGCAATTGATAGGGTAAAATTTATCATGCAGGCAGGCACATTCAATAACATGAATGATGCCATATCAAAATTTGTTGATAGTTGCACAGAAGCTACAGGGCAAACCAACACTGTCTTGTATTGCCAGAATTACTCTCACCGGGGCGGAAACCGCGGCAGAGGTAATTACAGGGGCCGACCATACAACAGAGGCGGCTTCAGGCACAACAACCAAGGTGGTAATAGGTACAATAGTCACAGCGGCAATCCTCGAGGCACCTCTTACACAGGGGGCCAATATAGAGGACGCGGACAACAGTATCGGATCCGAGTTACACAGAGTAACTCGGAAAACCAGATAAACCCCTTGAGCAACCAACAGTGAAAATTCTGAATATAAATCTAAGTCTCAGTAGTCTCGTTAAAGTAAAAAATGAAAAAAATAATATTCTATTAACATTACTGGTAGATACGGGGCAAATGTATTGATCTTAAAAAACAATAACGTAAATTCAAATATCAATCAAAATTTTAAAACAAATATAACAGGAATTGGACAGGGCACAATACAGTCACTTGGACGATCGACAATTGATCTACTTTTCGATTACTTCGTAATCAGTCACGATTTCCAAATAGTGTACGATGATTTTCCCATACCATGTGATGGAATTCTTGGACTAGACTTCATTAGAAAATTTAATTGTATAATAGATTATCACCAAGATGAATTCATTATGAAACCAAAATCGCTTAATTGTCAAATAAATGTACCACTATTGCATACCGATGTTGACAATTCAATATTGTTACCAGCTAGATCAGAGGTAATGAGAAATATTACGCTACTGACAAATGAAGAAATTGTATTAATACCAAACCAGGAAATTCATCCTGGGGTATTAATAGCTAACAGTATAGTAGCTAGTAATAATGCGATGGTTCGTATTTTAAATACAACAAATGAAAATATAAAAATATTGAATCCAAAAATACAATTTGAGTCAGTACAAAATTACGAAATTAAAACACTATTTACAAACAAAGACAATACAAGTAGATGCAATGAAGTTTTGGAAAAACTAAATTTTCCTGAGCAATTCAAAAAGAAATTAACTGATCTATGTACTGAGTACAGTGACATATTTGGTTTAGAAACAGAACTAATTTCGAGTAATAACTTTTACAAACAGAAATTAAGATTGGCAGACAAAACCCCTGTATATATTAAAAATTACAGAAGCGCAGAGACAGAAAGGCCAGAAATAAGTAGACAGGTTGAAAAACTAATAAAAGATGGTATAGTTGAACCATCTATTTCCGAATATAACAGCCCACTTCTCTTGGTACCCTAGAAATCCCTTCCAAACTCCAAGGAAAAAAAATGGCGTTTAGTAGTTGATTATCGCCAGATAAATAAAAAACTCTTAGCAGACAAATACCCATTACCAATAATAGAAGAAATCCTAGATCAATTGGGACGAGCTAAATATTTTTCATGTCTCGATCTTATGTCTGGATTTCACCAAATAGAACTAGATGAGAAATCTAGAAATATAACATCATTTTCCACGAACTCCGGTTCTTATCGCTTCACGCGATTACCGTACGGGTTAAAGGTAGCTCCAAATTCGTTTATGCGAATGATGACACTCGCATTTTCCGGTCTTGAACCATCACAAGCATTTCTCTACATGGATGACTTGGTAGTCATTGGCTGTTCTGAACAGCACATGTTTAAAAACTTGTCAAATATTTTTGACCTGTGTAGAAAACACAACTTAAATTTAAACCCAGAGAAATGTTCCTTTTTCATGCATGAAGTTACATTCCTAGGCCATAAATGCACAGACCATGGCATCCTTCCGGATGATAAAAAATACGATGTTATAAAAAACTATCCAGTCCCGACTGATGCAGATAGTGCACGACGATTCGTCGCGTTCTGTAATTATTACAGACGATTTATTCACAATTTCGCACAATATTCACGTCACTTGACTAGATTGTGCAAAAAGAATGTTCAATTCGAATGGACAAAAGAATGCGATGGCGCATTTAATTATTTAAAAAAGGCACTAATGAAGCCAACATTGCTGCAGTACCCTGATTTCAGCAAAGAATTTTGCATAACCACAGATGCAAGTAAACATGCATGTGGTGCAGTACTATCCCAAGAGTACAACGGTATGCAACTACCAATTGCATACGCGTCAAGATCTTTCACACAGGGAGAAAGCAATAAATCAACTACAGAGCAGGAATTAGCTGCAATTCACTGGGCAATAAAACACTTCAGACCATATGTTTACGGCAGGCATTTCTTGGTTAAAACAGATCATAGACCACTAACGTATCTGTTTTCAATGAAAAACCCAACTTCCAAACTAACGAGAATGAGACTAGATTTAGAAGAATACCAATTTACTGTTGAATATCTCAAGGGGAAAGATAATCACGTAGCAGATGCGTTGTCTAGAATTAACATAGACTCGCTAATAGAAATGAATAGGAACATAATTATGGTCCAAACCAGATCATCAATATGACAGGAAAACATCTGCGCAGATGATAAAATAAAATTGCAGAAAAAACAAAAAAAGCCCAATGTCTATGAAGTCTATGAAGTATTAGCAATAATGACGTAAGAAAATTTGTGAAACTAAAAATCGGTAAATCGAATTGTTTGTTTAAGCAAGGAAAACGAATTATTTCACAATTTTCAATTAATAATTTGTACTCCAATGAAAAGTTCGACTTAGGTCAATTTTTTCAAAGGCTTAATTCAGAAGCCGGATTACATAAAATTGTTAATTTACAGTTGTCACAAAGTGAACAAATTTTCGAATTTGTATCACTAAATGAATTTAAAAATATGGGCAATAATTACTTGAAAACATTAAAAGTAGCGCTAATAACAAAAGTGACACACATAGACAAAAATGACGAAAGTCAAATTAATGCAATACTGTCGAAGGAGGCCATACAGGGATTACGTGTACCCTATTAAAAATTAGGAAATACTACTATTGGCCCCAAGACAATTAAAAAGTATGTCAAAACTTGTATGAAATGCCAACAGGCAAAAACTACTAGACATACTAAAGCTCCCATGATATTAACAAATACCCCAAACACAGCATTTGACACTGTTATAATAGATACAATAGGACCATTACCTCGTACAGAGAATGGCCATGAGTACGCAATAACCATATAGTTACAATACCAGTAGCAGATAAAAGTGCGAAAACAGTTGCTAAGGGTATATTTGAATCCTTTGTATTAAAGTACTGTCCTATGAAGACGTTCATAACGGACATGGGTACTGAATACAAGAATTCACTCATAAATGACTTGTGCAAGTATATGAAGATAAATGATATACACTCAACAGCACATCATCACCAGACACTTGGAACAATTGAAAGAAGCCATCGAACATTTAACGAGTTTATTTGTTCATATATTTCAATTGACAAAGACGATTGGGACATATGGTTGAATTATTTCACCTATTGTTTCAATACTACTCCATCGACAGTACACGAATACTGTCCATACGAACTCGTCTATGGTAGATTACCTAGACAGTTCATAGAATTTAATAATAAAACAAAAATTGACCCCATATATAACATAGATGATTATGCTAAAGAGTTTAAGTTTAGATTGGAAACAGCTTATAAAAGAGAGAAAACTTTAATAGAGTTAGAAAAACAAAAACGAAAGATAGAATATGACAAAAAATTAAATGACATAGAACTAGAGATAGGAACTTTAGTACTATTAAAGAACGATACAGCCCATAAGCTAGAAAAAAATTTAAAGGTCCCTATAAAGTTATAAGTATAGAAGGGGGAAACGGGGGGGGAAAACGGAAACCACAGATAGTAAATAAAAACCGGTTAAAATTATTCAAAAGTTAGATTAACCTGAACTAGAATACACTCAAATTTTATGCATGATCGATCAGCCATAAAATAAACAACAAATATATATATAAAAAAAAAATAATAATAATAATAATAATTAGAATAAATATATATATATATTAAAAAAAAAAAAATAATAAACAAATGTATTTTCCAAATTATACTTATTAGTACGTAATGTATAATTTTAAGTAAAAATAACTACACTATGTTACGTCATTTTTCAAAAGGAGGGAGATGTAGTATGCGCATATGTCGAGAGTGCACTGTATCCAGTGCCCGTCAAATATATACAACAGCAACACTTTGTTGCTGCATAAACATAATTTAAACAGCGACACTTTCAAGTGCAATGACTTGAAAGTAGCTGGCGCAATTAGCTGCGTCAGCATTCTCATGCATTGACCGCTCATGAGACATATATGCATACCACTCTCTTACGTTATATATAAGGCTGCTCTGCCGCTGCCTTTAGGCGAAGAACATTTTATACATTTTATACAATGGAATTGAATAAAAATCGCGAAATCGCAGAGCCCGACATGCAGCCTTGGTGACAAGCGAACAGGCGGGGCTCACTATAGCCGCTCACCTGACGGAGCAGCAGACCCAGACGGCCGCCAGATTCCTCGAGGGGGAGCTGGCAAGCTTTGAGAGCATCACAGGAGTCTCGTCGGCGGCCGTGCACACAATCCGGATGAAAGACGAGCGTCCCATCAAACAGCGGTACTACCCCCGGAATCCGGCCATGCAGGCAGTGATCAATCAAGAAGTCGACGAATTGCTGGCAAAGGGCTGCATCGAGCAATCCGACAGTGCCTACAGCGCACCCATCGTGTTGGTGCGCAAGAAGACAGGCGCCTGGAGGATGTGCATCGACTATCGGCAGCTGAACGAACGCTCAGAACCAGATGCGTACCCAATTCCGCGGATCCAGCACATTTTGGAGCAGCTGCGCCATGCCAAATACATAAGTAGCATCGATTTGCGGAATGGGTACTGGCAGATTCCGATGGAGCGCGAAAGCCAACGATATACAGCGTTCACGGTGCCAGGACGCGGGCTGTTCCAGTGGCGGGTGATGCCGTTCGGCCTGCATTCTGCGCCCGCAACATTCCAGAGGGCGTTGGACAGCGTCATTGGCCCGGACATGGCACCGCACGCGTTTGCATACCTCGACGACATAGTGGTGGTCGGTAGGACGTTCGAGGAACACTTGAGCAACTTGCGCGAGGTGTTCCGGCGACTGCGAGCGGCCAATCTGCGAATAAATCGAGATAAGTGCGAATTCTTTCGTAAATCCATTAGGTACCTGGGGCACCTGGTGACGGAGGCGGGCATCCAAACGGATCCGGAGAAGGTAGCAGCCATCCACGAGCTGAAGCCGCCATCAAATCTAAAACAATTGCGGCAGTACATTGGAATGGCCTCGTGGTATCGACGCTTCGTACCAAATTTCGCCACAACGGTTGGGCCCCTTACCGAACTGTTGAAGAAGGGCCACAAGTGGAGTTGGGGAAAGCAGCAGCAGGAGGCATTCCAGTGTATCCAGAAGCAGCTGATGGAAGCTCCGGTGTTGGCGTGCCCCGATTTCTCTCGACGTTTCTGCCTACAGACGGACGCCAGCGAGTATGGGCTGGGCGCGGTTCTGACGCAAGACATAGACGGCCACGAACACGTAATTTCCTACGCCAGTAGGAAGCTGCAGAAAGCGGAGGTCAACTACAGCGCCACGGAGAAGGAGTGCCTCGCAATTGTTTGGGGAATCCGAAAACTGCGACACTATTTGGAAGGCTACCATTTCACTGTCGTGACTGATCACTTGGCGTTGCGTTGGCTCAACTCGATTGAGAGCCCCACCGGCCGCATCGCACGCTGGGCTTTGGAGCTGCAGCAGTACACCTTCGATGTCCAGTACCGAAAAGGAGCCTTGAATGTGGTGGCCGACGCACTGTCACGACAACCACGCGAGGTGATCGGCCGTGCACACGTGGAGTCAGAGGCAGCACCAACTTGTAAATGGTTACAGCGGCTGACGGCAGCGGTGTTGGAGAGTCCCAGCAAGTACCCAGATTACGCCATACAGAACGACAGGCTGTACCGCCGCATCGCTCACGTGCTAGGAGAAGATGAGGTGTCA
This sequence comes from Scaptodrosophila lebanonensis, assembly GCF_003285725.1. NCBI lineage: Eukaryota > Metazoa > Arthropoda > Insecta > Diptera > Drosophilidae > Scaptodrosophila > Scaptodrosophila lebanonensis. The sequence continues at coordinate 119,821 of NW_022060654.1, read as the reverse complement.
CCATGGAGGCTATGCGTGGCCGCGCCTCTACGACTGGAGGTGTTGAGAGAATGCCACGACGACGCAACAGCGGGCCATATGGGAGTACGCCGAACCTGTGCACGCGTTGCAGACCGATACCACTGGCCTGGTCTGTATCGCGACGTAGCGAAGTATGTGCACCAGTGCCTGTTGTGCCAACGCTATAAAGCCCAGCAACAGCTGACGGCAGGCAAGATGCACTTCAAACCAGCGGAGGCAGCGTGGGACGTCGTCTGCGCCGATTTTGTGGGGCCGCTGCCGCGGTCCAAACGGGGCAACGCGTATCTACTGGTCCTGGTCGATAAGTTCAGTAAATGGGCAGAACTGGTCCCCATCCGCAAGGCGACGGCAGCGGCAGTGAAGCTGGCCTTGCGAGAACGGATTCTGGCACGGTTTGGCACACCAAGAAAGCTCATTACAGACAACGGAGCCCAGTTTACGAGCCGCGCGCTGAAGCAGTTCCTCGCCGAGGCAGGCATAAAGCAACAACTGACGGCACCATACACACCTCAGGAGAATCCCACTGAGCGGACCAATAGAACGGTCAAAACATTGATTGCCCAGCTGGCGGACGGGCAGCACAACACGTGGGACGAACAACTGCCGGAAGCACAATTGGCCATTAATACAGCAATTTCAGACGCAACGGGCTACTCACCTGCTTTCATCCTATTTGGGAGAGAACCACGGCATCCACACACACTGTACGGTAGGGATCCTGATGCCCCTGAGGCAGCACCAGGTAGCCCAGAAACACACGCGACGCTGCTACAGTTTGTTGCCCGCATAGCAAGAAGAAACCAAGGGGTGGCCAGCGAGGATCAGGCACCCCAGTACAATCTGCGGAGACGCGAGTGGCGACCCAAACTGGGCGACGAGGTGCTCGTGCGACAACAAAACCTGTCCAACGCAGCCGAGCAGTTTGCGGCCAAGCTGGCGCCTCGCTTCGATGGACCATTCACGGTGCGAGCATTTGCATTTGCAGAAAGAAACACGTGGAGAAGTTTTGGCATACCGCCCTCTTTTATTGGTTGGACACCTCGGCACTTTGGGGTGCCTAATTTATTTCAGCAGACTCTGGCCGGCGAGCATACTCGCGGCAGAGTAACAACGTTACAGTGCAGTAACATATATAGCTGTAGATGAGGAGGACGTCAGATCAATAAGCCCCACACCAAAATCGCCAAATACGGCGTACATAAGCATAGTTTCGGAAGAAGATTCCAAAAGTGGACTTACTCCCAACAACAGCCCCGCAAGAAGCGAAACGGCTGATAACGTTAATTTAGACCCAACTATTTCGCAATTGCCAGATATGTCGCAAACAAAGATTCAGTTTATAAAGACAGCGTCATCGCTGATACCAGAGTTTGATGGCAAGGCCGAAAATTTAAGAAGCTTCGTGGACGCGTTGCAGTTGGTGGACTCAATTAAAGAGACACACGAGGCAACGGCAGTCCAATTGATAAAATCAAAGCTTAAAGGCCACGCACGCAATTTGATTAGCGATGAAAACTCAATTGCACAAATTGTGAGCAAACTGTCTGCGACTGTAAAAGGAGAATCGGTTGAAGTGCTATCAGCCAAACTCCTAAATTTGCAACAAAAGAGCAAAACTGCCAACTTCTATACACAAGAGGTTGAGCAGCTAACAAAAGCCCTTGAAGGCGCTTATATTAATGATGGACTAAATTATGATCTAGCCACCAAATATAGCACAGCTCAAGCGGTTAAGGCAATGACCAAAAACTGCGCAATTGATAGGGTAAAATTTATCATGCAGGCAGGCACATTCAATAACATGAATGATGCCATATCAAAATTTGTTGATAGTTGCACAGAAGCTACAGGGCAAACCAACACTGTCTTGTATTGCCAGAATTACTCTCACCGGGGCGGAAACCGCGGCAGAGGTAATTACAGGGGCCGACCATACAACAGAGGCGGCTTCAGGCACAACAACCAAGGTGGTAATAGGTACAATAGTCACAGCGGCAATCCTCGAGGCACCTCTTACACAGGGGGCCAATATAGAGGACGCGGACAACAGTATCGGATCCGAGTTACACAGAGTAACTCGGAAAACCAGATAAACCCCTTGAGCAACCAACAGTGAAAATTCTGAATATAAATCTAAGTCTCAGTAGTCTCGTTAAAGTAAAAAATGAAAAAAATAATATTCTATTAACATTACTGGTAGATACGGGGCAAATGTATTGATCTTAAAAAACAATAACGTAAATTCAAATATCAATCAAAATTTTAAAACAAATATAACAGGAATTGGACAGGGCACAATACAGTCACTTGGACGATCGACAATTGATCTACTTTTCGATTACTTCGTAATCAGTCACGATTTCCAAATAGTGTACGATGATTTTCCCATACCATGTGATGGAATTCTTGGACTAGACTTCATTAGAAAATTTAATTGTATAATAGATTATCACCAAGATGAATTCATTATGAAACCAAAATCGCTTAATTGTCAAATAAATGTACCACTATTGCATACCGATGTTGACAATTCAATATTGTTACCAGCTAGATCAGAGGTAATGAGAAATATTACGCTACTGACAAATGAAGAAATTGTATTAATACCAAACCAGGAAATTCATCCTGGGGTATTAATAGCTAACAGTATAGTAGCTAGTAATAATGCGATGGTTCGTATTTTAAATACAACAAATGAAAATATAAAAATATTGAATCCAAAAATACAATTTGAGTCAGTACAAAATTACGAAATTAAAACACTATTTACAAACAAAGACAAATCAAGTAGATGCAATGAAGTTTTGGAAAAACTAAATTTTCCTGAGCAATTCAAAAAGAAATTAACTGATCTATGTACTGAGTACAGTGACATATTTGGTTTAGAAACAGAACTAATTTCGAGTAATAACTTTTACAAACAGAAATTAAGATTGGCAGACAAAACCCCTGTATATATTAAAAATTACAGAAGCGCAGAGACAGAAAGGCCAGAAATAAGTAGACAGGTTGAAAAACTAATAAAAGATGGTATAGTTGAACCATCTATTTCCGAATATAACAGCCCACTTCTCTTGGTACCCTAGAAATCCCTTCCAAACTCCAAGGAAAAAAAATGGCGTTTAGTAGTTGATTATCGCCAGATAAATAAAAAACTCTTAGCAGACAAATACCCATTACCAATAATAGAAGAAATCCTAGATCAATTGGGACGAGCTAAATATTTTTCATGTCTCGATCTTATGTCTGGATTTCACCAAATAGAACTAGATGAGAAATCTAGAAATATAACATCATTTTCCACGAACTCCGGTTCTTATCGCTTCACGCGATTACCGTACGGGTTAAAGGTAGCTCCAAATTCGTTTATGCGAATGATGACACTCGCATTTTCCGGTCTTGAACCATCACAAGCATTTCTCTACATGGATGACTTGGTAGTCATTGGCTGTTCTGAACAGCACATGTTTAAAAACTTGTCAAATATTTTTGACCTGTGTAGAAAACACAACTTAAATTTAAACCCAGAGAAATGTTCCTTTTTCATGCATGAAGTTACATTCCTAGGCCATAAATGCACAGACCATGGCATCCTTCCGGATGATAAAAAATACGATGTTATAAAAAACTATCCAGTCCCGACTGATGCAGATAGTGCACGACGATTCGTCGCGTTCTGTAATTATTACAGACGATTTATTCACAATTTCGCACAATATTCACGTCACTTGACTAGATTGTGCAAAAAGAATGTTCAATTCGAATGGACAAAAGAATGCGATGGCGCATTTAATTATTTAAAAAGGCACTAATGAAGCCAACATTGCTGCAGTACCCTGATTTCAGCAAAGAATTTTGCATAACCACAGATGCAAGTAAACATGCATGTGGTTGCAGTACTATCCCAAGAGTACAACGGTATGCAACTACCAATTGCATACGCGTCAAGATCTTTCACACAGGGAGAAAGCAATAAATCAACTACAGAGCAGGAATTAGCTGCAATTCACTGGGCAATAAAACACTTCAGACCATATGTTTACGGCAGGCATTTCTTGGTTAAAACAGATCATAGACCACTAACGTATCTGTTTTCAATGAAAAACCCAACTTCCAAACTAACGAGAATGAGACTAGATTTAGAAGAATACCAATTTACTGTTGAATATCTCAAGGGGAAAGATAATCACGTAGCAGATGCGTTGTCTAGAATTAACATAGACTCGCTAATAGAAATGAATAGGAACATAATTATGGTCCAAACCAGATCATCAATATGACAGGAAAACATCTGCGCAGATGATAAAATAAAATTGCAGAAAAAACAAAAAAAGCCCAATGTCTATGAAGTCTATGAAGTATTAGCAATAATGACGTAAGAAAATTAGTGAAACTAAAAATCGGTAAATCGAATTGTTTGTTTAAGCAAGGAAAACGAATTATTTCACAATTTTCAATTAATAATTTGTACTCCAATGAAAAGTTCGACTTAGGTCAATTTTTTCAAAGGCTTAATTCAGAAGCCGGATTACATAAAATTGTTAATTTACAGTTGTCACAAAGTGAACAAATTTTCGAATTTGTATCACTAAATGAATTTAAAAATATGGGCAATAATTACTTGAAAACATTAAAAGTAGCGCTAATAACAAAAGTGACACACATAGACAAAAATGACGAAAGTCAAATTAATGCAATACTGTCGAAGGAGGCCATACAGGGATTACGTGTACCCTATTAAAAATTAGGAAATACTACTATTGGCACCAAGACAATTAAAAATTAAACAATTAAACTTGTATGAAATGCCAACAGGCAAAAACTACTAGACATACTAAAGCTCCCATGATATTAACAAATACCCCAAACACAGCATTTGACACTGTTATAATAGATACAATAGGACCATTACCTCGTACAGAGAATGGCCATGAGTACGCAATAACCATAATATGCGATCTCACTAAATATCTAGTTACAATACCAGTAGCAGATAAAAGTGCGAAAACAGTTGCTAAGGGTATATTTGAATCCTTTGTATTAAAGTACTGTCCTATGAAGACGTTCATAACGGACATGGGTACTGAATACAAGAATTCACTCATAAATGACTTGTGCAAGTATATGAAGATAAATGATATACACTCAACAGCACATCATCACCAGACACTTGGAACAATTGAAAGAAGCCATCGAACATTTAACGAGTTTATTTGTTCATATATTTCAATTGACAAAGACGATTGGGACATATGGTTGAATTATTTCACCTATTGTTTCAATACTACTCCATCGACAGTACACGAATACTGTCCATACGAACTCGTCTATGGTAGATTACCTAGACAGTTCATAGAATTTAATAATAAAACAAAAATTGACCCCATATATAACATAGATGATTATGCTAAAGAGTTTAAGTTTAGATTGGAAACAGCTTATAAAAGAGAGAAAACTTTAATAGAGTTAGAAAAACAAAAACGAAAGATAGAATATGACAAAAAATTAAATGACATAGAACTAGAGATAGGAACTTTAGTACTATTAAAGAACGATACAGCCCATAAGCTAGAAAAAAATTTAAAGGTCCCTATAAAGTTATAAGTATAGAAGGGGGAAACGGGGGGGAAAACGGAAACCACAGATAGTAAATAAAAACCGGTTAAAATTATTCAAAAGTTAGATTAACCTGAACTAGAATACACTCAAATTTTATGCATGATCGATCAGCCATAAAATAAACAACAAATATATATATAAAAAAAAAAATAATAATAATAATAATAATTAGAATAAATATATATATATATTAAAAAAAAAAAAATAATAAACAAATGTATTTTCCAAATTATACTTATTAGTACGTAATGTATAATTTTAAGTAAAAATAACTACACTATGTTACGTCATTTTTCAAAGGAGGGAGATGTAGTATGCGCATATGTCGAGAGTGCACTGTATCCAGTGCCCGTCAAATATATACAACAGCAACACTTTGTTGCTGCATAAACATAATTTAAACAGCGACACTTTCAAGTGCAATGACTTGAAAGTAGCTGGCGCAATTAGCTGCGTCAGCATTCTCATGCATTGACCGCTCATGAGACATATATGCATACCACTCTCTTACGTTATATATAAGGCTGCTCTGCCGCTGCCTTTAGGCGAAGAACATTTTATACATACAATGGAATTGAATAAAAATCGCGAAATCGCAGAGCCCGACATGCAGCCTTGGTGACAAGCGAACAGGCGGGGCTCACTATAGCCGCTCACCTGACGGAGCAGCAGACCCAGACGGCCGCCAGATTCCTCGAGGGGGAGCTGGAAAGCTTTGAGAGCATCACAGGAGTCTCGTCGGCGGCCGTGCACACAATCCGGATGAAAGACGAGCGTCCCATCAAACAGCGGTACTACCCCCGGAATCCGGCCATGCAGGCAGTGATCAATCAAGAAGTCGACGAATTGCTGGCAAAGGGCTGCATCGAGCAATCCGACAGTGCCTACAGCGCACCCATCGTGTTGGTGCGCAAGAAGACAGGCGCCTGGAGGATGTGCATCGACTATCGGCAGCTGAACGAACGCTCAGAACAGATGCGTACCCAATTCCGCGGATCCAGCACATTTTGGAGCAGCTGCGCCATGCCAAATACATAAGTAGCATCGATTTGCGGAATGGGTACTGGCAGATTCCGATGGAGCGCGAAAGCCAACGATATACAGCGTTCACGGTGCCAGGACGCGGGCTGTTCCAGTGGCGGGTGATGCCGTTCGGCCTGCATTCTGCGCCCGCAACATTCCAGAGGGCGTTGGACAGCGTCATTGGCCCGGACATGGCACCGCACGCGTTTGCATACCTCGACGACATAGTGGTGGTCGGTAGGACGTTCGAGGACACTTGAGCAACTTGCGCGAGGTGTTCCGGCGACTGCGAGCGGCCAATCTGCGAATAAATCGAGATAAGTGCGAATTCTTTCGTAAATCCATTAGGTACCTGGGGCACCTGGTGACGGAGGCGGGCATCCAAACGGATCCGGAGAAGGTAGCAGCCATCCACGAGCTGAAGCCGCCATCAAATCTAAAACAATTGCGGCAGTACATTGGAATGGCCTCGTGGTATCGACGCTTCGTACCAAATTTCGCCACAACGGTTGGGCCCCTTACCGAACTGTTGAAGAAGGGCCACAAGTGGAGTTGGGGAAAGCAGCAGCAGGAGGCATTCCAGTGTATCCAGAAGCAGCTGATGGAAGCTCCGGTGTTGGCGTGCCCCGATTTCTCTCGACGTTTCTGCCTACAGACGGACGCCAGCGAGTATGGGCTGGGCGCGGTTCTGACGCAAGACATAGACGGCCACGAACACGTAATTTCCTACGCCAGTAGGAAGCTGCAGAAAGCGGAGGTCAACTACAGCGCCACGGAGAAGGAGTGCCTCGCAATTGTTTGGGGAATCCGAAAACTGCGACACTATTTGGAAGGCTACCATTTCACTGTCGTGACTGATCACTTGGCGTTGCGTTGGCTCAACTCGATTGAGAGCCCCACCGGCCGCATCGCACGCTGGGCTTTGGAGCTGCAGCAGTACACCTTCGATGTCCAGTACCGAAAAGGAGCCTTGAATGTGGTGGCCGACGCACTGTCACGACAACCACGCGAGGTGATCGGCCGTGCACACGTGGAGTCAGAGGCAGCACCAACTTGTAAATGGTTACAGCGGCTGACGGCAGCGGTGTTGGAGAGTCCCAGCAAGTACCCAGATTACGCCATACAGAACGACAGGCTGTACCGCCGCATCGCTCACGTGCTAGGAGAAGATGAGGTGTCACCATGGAGGCTATGCGTGGCCGCGCCTCTACGACTGGAGGTGTTGAGAGAATGCCACGACGACGCAACAGCGGGCCATATGGGAGTACGCCGAACCTGTGCACGCGTTGCAGACCGATACCACTGGCCTGGTCTGTATCGCGACGTAGCGAAGTATGTGCACCAGTGCCTGTTGTGCCAACGCTATAAAGCCCAGCAACAGCTGACGGCAGGCAAGATGCACTTCAACCCAGCGGAGGCAGCGTGGGACGTCGTCTGCGCCGATTTTGTGGGGCCGCTGCCGCGGTCCAACGGGGCAACGCGTATCTACTGGTCCTGGTCGATAAGTTCAGTAAATGGGCAGAACTGGTCCCCATCCGCAAGGCGACGGCAGCGGCAGTGAAGCTGGCCTTGCGAGAACGGATTCTGGCACGGTTTGGCACACCAAGAAAGCTCATTACAGACAACGGAGCCCAGTTACGAGCCGCGCGCTGAAGCAGTTCCTCGCCGAGGCAGGCATAAAGCAACAACTGACGGCACCATACACACCTCAGGAGAATCCCACTGAGCGGACCAATAGAACGGTCAAAACATTGATTGCCCAGCTGGCGGACGGGCAGCACAACACGTGGGACGAACAACTGCCGGAAGCACAATTGGCCATTAATACAGCAACTTCAGACGCAACGGGCTACTCACCGGCTTTCATCCTATTTGGGAGAGAACCCACACACACTGTACGGCAGGGATCCTGATGCCCCTGAGGCAGCACCAGGTAGCCCAGAAACACACGCGACGCTGCTACAGTTTGTTGCCCGCATAGCAAGAAGAAACCAAGGGGTGGCCAGCGAGGATCAGGCGCGCCAGTACAATCTGCGGAGACGCGAGTGGCGACCCAAACTGGGCGACGAGGTGCTCGTGCGACAACATCACCTGTCCAACGCAGCCGAGCAGTTTGCGGCCAAGCTGGCGCCTCGCTTCGATGGACCATTCACGGTGCGAGCATTCATATCCCCAGTTATAGAGCGTGTGCAACCAGTAGCGGGCGGCAGAGGTAGAACGGCACATGTGCGAGATCTAAAAGCGGTGAACGCAGAAGACAGCGAAGCCGACGAAGGCAGCGACGACAGAGGCAGCGTTAGTATGGTCACCAGGGCCACGCCACCGACAGCTTCACAGCAGCCACAGCAGGCCACTCCTCAGCGTCAACAAAAGCAGCCACAGCGGCAGTCCGGGCAACAAAATCGGCCATATCAACGAGCACGACGACAGCAGCCACGGTCACGACAAGCCACGACAGCAGCAAACAGCAACCAGGGCCCTAGCGGCCACACCGACAGCAGCAACAGCAATCCAACCGGCGTCCACCCAAGCGGGAACGGCAGCTTGTTTCAGGCCTGATGAAGCGACGTAAATTACCACACCAGCCGAGATACACAAACAGCGGCGGGCAGCTGGACGAACACAACAACGAGGAGGTTGGGCACAACGCAGGAAAATAGCCCAAGACCGGAAGCCAATCACGACATAAACATGTGGGCGGTGATGACGAATTGCCAGAGCGGCAGGTGGCCGTCAATAATGTGTTATCGAATCCCCTCGATCGGATTCGATAAGTGGCAACACCGGCCACTATCGCATAAGTATGCGAGTGGTAACACCGACGATAGATCGCCAGGCATGGGTAGCACTGGCGGACCGCGAGAGTAATAGGTGGCAGCGCTAACAATACAGCTGTCACAACATCAATACACCCCCGCCAACCGGATCGTGCCCCGCTCAGGAAGGGGGGGACGTATAATGACGCGTTGCGTAGCGGGCAGCCGCGCGGTAAGTTAATAAGTAATTGTAAGAATAGTAAGCCATGAAGGCGGGTAATTTTAAGTTCGTAAGTTCTTCTTTTGGTCCCGCCCAACACGCACTGAAGCACGGGCTGCAAATAAAACACGTGGAGAAGTTTTGGCATACCGCCCCTCTTTTATTTGTTGGACACCTCGGCACTTTGGGGTGCCTAATTTACTAATTTATTTCAGCATACTCTGGCCGGCGAGCATACCCGCGGCAGAGTAACAACGTTACATCCTAATTCTAAATTCACATTTGAGTCTTTTCGTGCCATATTGAGTCAATACGGTCACGCACAAACTCGGAATATGAAACACGGCACTCGTGTCAATGCCGTGCTGCGATGAGCCACGATCAAAAAGCACTGACAATTCTCATCTCAATTTGCTAGAGTAAAAAATAGTGTGTATAGACCAAACAGAAACACTGACTACACTGATTTCTTGAGCATTCTCTCCTCTGTATCCCTGAAGCATAACAATATTGTCCTGGCTGGAGATTTCAATAGCAATATGCTTCTTGAACGACATTTAAAGGACGATATGGTGTCTCTTGGCATGAAGCTAGTAAACTCTACAGTACCTACACATTTCTCTAACACCTCTGATACCCTTCTTGACTTATTTTTTGTAAATGACCCTGAAAAAATTCTACTATTTGACCAGTTGTCCGTACCAGCTTTTTCCAAACATGACTTGATTCTCATAACTTACGATATTTCCCTGGACCACACTCTCCACTCATTTAGTTATAGGGACTTTAGGAACATTGACCATAGACTACTGTTTGACTTTTGTGATAACTTGAATTTTGATGACATTTACCTAAAACCCACCGTAGACGAGCAGCTCCAACTGTTTAATGACAATGTTGAGCTACTGTTCAATACCTTTGTACCGCTGCGGCACATAGTAATCAGGCCTGTAAAACATGAATGGTTTAATAGGGATATCGAATGTGCAATAGAATTCAGGGACGACGCATATAAAAAGTGGAAAAGGTACAAGACAACGGCTCACTTATCGCAATATAAGAAACTGAGACGTAGAGTTGGGCTGAAAATTATGAATGCGAAGCGTGCTCACTTCTCCTTGAAATTTTCATCGGTCACCTCGTCCAGACAAGTTTGGGCCGAAGTTAATAAGTTAGGGATCGGAAAAAGTAGACCTTCTTTATGTATTGATGTCGACGTAAATGAACTAAACAACAAATTTGTACAACTAGCAGTACCTGAAGTCCATGAAAATACGTACCTGAATTCTACCTCGTTATTAAACTGATACTTCTTTTAGTTTTATGTGTGTACGTCAATGTGATGTCTTAGATGCAGTTCTTAAAGTGAAGTCCAACGCCATTGGCCTAGATGAGTTACACCCCAAATTTTTAAAATTATTGCTTCCGAAAGTCTTAAATTATATAACGCACATATTTAACTCAGTGCTTACGACATCGTGCTTTCCGTACAAGTGGAAATCAGGAAAAATTATTCCTATCCCGAAAGGAAGCAATGACTTCAGGCCAATCACAATTATACCATTTCTATCAAAAGCACTTGAACACTTGATGACCAAACAAATTAGCAATTACATGGTAGAAAACTCACTCTTGAGTGATAAACAATCGGGCTTCAGAAGTAATAGAAGTTGTATTACATCATTAATTAAAATTACAGACGATATTAGGAAAGAAATGGACGACAGTAAGGTAACTTTCCTAACCCTACTAGACTACTCAAAAGCTTTGGCTCTGTTAATCATAACATACTGTGTACGAAATTAAAAAGACTTTATAATTTCTCTGACTCAGCTACTAATCTTGTCCAGTCATATTTGTCCTGTCGTCACCAAGCAGTAGTTACTTCGCATAATTTTCGTCTTTTTTATTCATAAGCGTGGAGTCCGTCAGGGGTCTGTCTTAGGGCCACTATTGTTCTCAATTTATGTCAATGATCTTCCATGTTGTGTGTCTAATTCCGAGTTACACATGTATGCTGATGATGTCCAGATGTATGTTAGTCGTCCGTTATGTAGAATAGATGAATGTATACGTGTCTGCAATGATGATCTCTTCAAAATCAGCAAATGGGCAAATATTAACGGATTGGAGGTCAACCCTAAAAAGTCAAAATGTTTAGTAATATATAAAAAAAAAATCAACACACTCAATCTTGAGCAAGTGCGCCTCAACAATGAGCCCATTGCGTATGTAGAGCAGGCAATAAACCTGGGAATAAATATAACCAAACATTAACTTGGTGTGACCATGTCAATAAGGCAGTAGGTAGACTATATAGCGAACTAAGGCGCCTGTCTTTGACGCAGAATTTTCTTCCTATAAAACTAAAGCTCCTTATTGCCAAAACATGCCTGACACCCTTGCTATTTTATGGGATTGAACTTTTTGGATACTGCGATGCAGTAAGTCAAAACAAATTAAAAGTAGCCTTTAATAGCATAGCACGGTACATTTTCAATATTCAAAGAAGAGATTCAATAACGACATACACCAATAAAATATTCAATCTGACCCTTAACTCCTGGATTAAGCTTAAAAACCCTAATCTTCTTGCACAAAATTATTGCACGTAAGGAACCAAATTATCTGCACAACAAAATTGCTTTCACGACATCAAGAAGAACAACATAGTTGCACTAAATTTAAATTAGCAATCTCGGAAAACATTTCTTTATTTCTGCTGTTCGTCTGTGGGATGATCTTCCGCATAACCTAAAAACAAATAGCAGCGATACGCACTTTAGAGTTAAGATTCTAGCACACTTACAAAACATTAACTAAATTAAAATAAAATAAAAATAATAAAATATTAAAAATTATAATATTAACGACACACATAGTTTAGTAGGCAATTTAGATTAAGTATAAACTATCCATTAAACTATCCAATTAAAAATATATAATTACAAAGAATAATGAAAATGTTTAATGTGAAAACTAAAACTATGATTAAATTGTAATGACTAGCGTAATAATTTAAAAGTAACCGATACTTGTAACGCTAGGATAAGGTTAATAAATAAATAAATAAATAAATAAATAAATAAAAAAAAACTTTCGATAGTTGAAGCCACCGATACCATCAAAATATCGAAGTTTGAATGCAATAAGCAGAATATTTAAATAATAAAATCTAATTATTTATTGGATCAATAAAAACAAATTATATACATACATACATCAAATATTGCAAATACCCCCAGTTAGTTAATATGTGTCCGTATGTCAAGTTTCACTATGATAGACCGATTTAACAAGAAGTTATAGCCATAAATATATTTGCTGCTGCAGCGCAGCTCAAGCGCTGCCCGCGGCTGTTGTTGATGTTGCTGTTTGGTTGACTGCACACATGGTTACACAGACACGAATAGATGCGCATAGGCATACATACACTCACACAGACGCAATTGCTATGCAAATGTGCAATTATACACCCTTTACGTGAGTTCGAATACGAAAAGAGGTAAAATCGATCAAAATTTTTTTTTGTTAATTGGTTTTGTAAACATATGTACAGAGTATTTTAAAGTCGGGACACCCGACTTTAGCTTTTTTACTTGTTTTATTTTCACTCAAGGGTACATTGGGGTACAAGGACACACTTGGGATTTCTGTTTATAGTTTCTTCGATGCCTTTGCTTTTACAAATCAACAATAGACAAATCATTCAGCTACTAATCATAAACCCATCGCCAAAGGGAACAACCCGTTTAATAAGTCTTGTACTAGAAAACTTAAGGTAAAAACAGGGGCTTGCTGCTGAAGAAGTAATTCAAAACGTGGTTGACAGTTTTTTTCCAATTCAAGTTCTCGAAGACCGTTTTATGGCGTTCGCTTTGGCGATCTCATTCCTTCTGGGGCAGCATTTGTTAAGCATATTTAAATTTTAAAAACAATAAATCGGTTCAATATGCCGGATCAATTCCAATAGTGATATCTGAAAAAAACAGTTCGGGTATTAGGGGCAAAAGTTGAAAGTGGACTGTTTTACTATACATTTAACTAAGCCGGCAGGATCCCGCACATCGGCCGCAATCTGATCAGAAGTATTTTTAGTCCAGCCTTATTCCGACGAGTTTACGTTTTTTTATAATATATCCTAATTGGATATTCCTGTAGTTAGGATTGTTGTATGTGTATACTTTTCCTATAACTAGGGGGACATCACGGTTCCGCAATTGCATTTTTTAAGCAAATTTTTTATCTTTATTCCAGAATTTCTTGTGTATATTCATTTATAGGAAGTGTTTCGAAGTGTGACTTATCGAGAAATGAATTGTGATGCGATTGGAATGTTCATCATATACCCCCAAATAGGTGGGGATTTCCCAAAGCACTGTACAGCAATTTGCGATCACTTGAAAATTTTAAAAACATCGTGAATATATCAAAAGCCAAACTAACCCTTTTAAAAACGATAGAAAATTTGGGGTAAGAACAGCATGACCAACACTATGTATAAATGTATAAATAGAATAAATAGAATCGGCCAAAATTTCCAAGTTTTTGTTCCATTTTGAGGTCGTATTTTGGTCTATTTACAAATATTGTAATCTAATCAAGAAGTCACTTTTTCCAAATGTGTCACTGACATCATGATTTACTCACATATCATTTATTATATGTATATGGGTGGTATGAGCGTATAACCACGCCCACTTTTTTAAAAATAGTTTATTGTTTGAAGCCTACAGTTTAAATATAGACCTCGCTATAACTAACACTATAGGACCTAGGGATATTAAATTTAAAGTCCAAGATGCCTTATGTGAATACGCAGAAAATGTGTTTTTTAGAATTTCCCTACTTCCCCCCCTCTCCAATGCAATTCGCGATTTTCTCTAACTCCCGTAATTATTGGAATTTCTAACTAAAATTTTGCAAATACCTCCAGTTAGTTATTATGTGTCCGTATGCCATAGTTTCATCATAATAGGTCTTTAACAAGAAGTTATAGCAATAAATATATTTGACTAGCAGGTATTGCCCGTCTTAACCCGGCTCAATATAATGTTTCCAATTGTATTTATTTTGTGTGTGCATAACCTACCCATATGCTTTCACCTTATAAGTTACCAGTAGGAAGGCATTTAAGGTATTTAAATGAACATTTTCTGTTCTTGACAAAAAAATTATTCAGTAGTCCGTTACATTTTTGTTCTTGCCAAAACTATTTGGTTAAACGAACATGACCACTATAACTAATATTTTTTAAAGCTCGTTTTCCCCCCTTTGGAGCTAGAATTTTCCAAAAGCCTTTCTTAGTGTGCTCCTACACTATGATGGATACTTGAGTCCAAATTTCATCTTTTACCGTTTGGGCTGTGCGTTGATCACCAATTAGTCAGGACAAACTGTTTTATATATAACGCAACGTTTAAAGATAAACTATGTGAAAAAAAGGGGAATTATATAATTATAACGGTATATCCTAATTCTAAATTTGAGTCTTTTCGAGCCATATTGAGTCAATACGGTCACGCACAAACTCGGAATATGAAACAACGGCACCCGTGTCAAAAGCACTGACAATTCTCATCTCAATTTGCTAGAGTAAAACTTTCGATAGTTGAAGCCACCGATACCATCAAAATATCGAAGTTTGAATGCAATAAGCAGAATATTTAAATAATAAAATCTAATTATTTATTGAGATTAATAAGAACAAATCATATACATACATACATCTGCCCACAATGCGAAGCAGAATATGCGTAGCTCCGTTATTCGGTTTTGCTTTACTATCGCTTACGCAGTCGTTGCCTAGCGACGGTAACTGTAAACTTTTGGCGTTTTGCCTTTGCAATTAACATAAAAATGGTCGCAACGAAAAAAGAAGAGCGAGCCAAGGACTTGCAGTTGTTGTTGTTTTTAGAGGCATTATTTAGATTTAGTTACGTACATTACATTACCCAAATTTTAAATCGATCGGACTAAATTTATAACACAAACTTTTCATTTGAAATAGTGAATAAATATTAAAACCCCAATAATTGAAGCTCCAACACAAATCTAAGTATGCAGTTTTGTTTGTATTCTTTAATTGATTTTAGAAACTAAGTTTTAAGTCGATCGGTTGAAAAATGCGGGATTTTTCAAACAAACTTTGGAGCTACATTTCCCCCCTTTGGAGCTCAAATTTTCCAAAATCCCTTCTTAGTGCGCATCTACACCATGATATGATACTTGAGCCCAAATTTCAGCAACCTAGCTTTTTACCTTTTGGGCTGTGGGCTGTTGACGCGGTTTCCTTTTGTGCCCCAACATTTTCCCCCCTTTGGAGCTCGAGTTTTCCAAAATCCCCTCTTATTGGGCACCTAGACTATGAAAGGATACTTGAGTCCAAATTTCAGTTTCCTAGCCTTTACCGTTTGGGCTGTGCGTTGATCATCAATCAGTTAGTCAGTCAGTCAGTCAGTCAGTCAGTCAGTCATGACAAACTGTTTTATATATATAGATGCTGCAGCGCTACCCGCGAGTGTTGTGTCTATTCGTGTCTGTGTAACAGACAACCCAAACAGCAACATCAAACACAGCCGCGGGCAGCGCTTGAGCTGCGCTGTAGCAGCAATATATTTATGGCTATAAACTTCTTGTTAAAATCGGTCTATCATAGTGAAACTTGACATACGGACACATATTAAACTAACTGGGGGCATTTGCAAAATATTAGTTCGAAATTCAAGAATTACCAGAGTGAGAGAAAATTGCGATTTGCATTGGAGAGGGGGGGCGGGAGGGAAAATTCCAAAGTACACATTTTCTGCGTATTCACATATGGCATCTGGGACATCACGGTTCCGCAATTGGATTTTTTAAGCAAATTTTTTATCTTTATTCCAGAATTTCTTGTGTATATTCATTTATAGGAAGTGTTTCGAAGTGTGACTTATCGAGACATGAATTGTGATTCGATTGGAATGTTCATCATATACCCCCAAATAGGTGGGGATTTCACCTAAAGCACTGTAGCAGCAATTTGCGATCACTTTAAAATTTTAAAAACATCGTGAATATATCAAAAGCCATACTAACCCTTTTAAAAACGATAGAAAATTTGGGGTAAGAACAGCATGACCAACACTATGTATAAATGTATAAATAGAATAAATAGAATCGGCCAAAATTTCCAAGTTTTTGTTCCATTTTGAGGTCGTATTTTTGGTATATTTACAAATATTGTAATCTAATCAAGAAGTCACTTTTTCCAAATGTGTCACTGACATCATGATTTACTCACATATCATTTAATATATGTATATGGGTGGTATGAGCGTATAACCACGCCCACTTTTTAAAAATAGTTTATTGTTTGAAGCCTAATGTTTAAAATATAGACCTTGCTATAACTAACACTATAGGACCTAGGGATATTAATTTAAAGTCCAAGATGCCTTATGTGAATACGCAGAAAAATGTGTTTTTTAGAATTTCCCTACCTCCCCCCCTCTCCAATGCAAATCGCGATTTCCTCTAACTCCCGTAATTCTTGGAATTTCTAACTAAAATTTTGCAAATACCTCCAGTTAGTTATTATGTGTCCGTATGCCAAGTTTCATCATAATAGGTCTTTAACAAGAAGTTATAGCCATAAATATATTTGACTAGCAGGTATTGCCCGTCTTAACCCGGCTCAATATAATGTTTCCAATTGTATTTATTTTGTGTGTGCATAACCTACCCATATGCTTCCGCATTATAAGTTACCAGTAGGAAGGCATTTAAGGTATATAAATGAACATTTTCTGTTCTTGACAAAAAATTATTCAGTAGTCCGTTACATTTTTGTTCTTGCCAAACTATTTGGTTAAACGAACATGACCACTATAACTAATATTTTTTAAAGCTCGTTTTTCCCCCCTTTGGAGCTAGAATTTTCCAAAAGCCTTTCTTAGTGTGCTCCCTACACTATGAGGGATACTTGAGTCCAAATTTCATCTTTTACCGTTTGGGCTGTGCGTTGATCACCAATTAGTCAGGACAAACTGTTTTATATATAACGCAACGTTTTAAGATAGACTATGTGCAAAAAAGGGGAATAATTCTAAATTCACATTTGAGTCTTTTCGTGCCATATTGAGTCAATACGGTCACGCACAAACTCGGAATATGAAACACGGCACCCGTGTCAAAAAGCACTGACAATTCTCATCTCAATTTGCTAGAGTAAAACTTTCGATAGTTGAAGCCACCGATACCATCAAAATATCGAAGTTTGAATGCAATAAGCAGAATATTTAAATAACAAAATCGAATTATTTATTGACATCAATAAGAACAAATCATATACATACATACATCTGCCCGCAATGCGAAGCAGAATATGCGTAGCTCCGTTATTCGGTTTTTGCTTTACTATCGCTTACGCAGTCGTTGCCTAGTGACGGTAACTGTAAACTTTTGGCGTTTTGCCTTTGCAATTAACATTAAATGGTCACAACGAAAGAAGAAGAGCGAGCCAATGACTTGCAGTTGTTGTTGTTTTTAGAGCATTATTTTTTTTACAATCAAACAACTGTGTTCGATTGCCCAATGTATACATTAATGCGAATGTACATACATGCTATATTCATACAAAGGCATACATACATACATATGTATGTTTCTCTTTACTTTTTCAACCGTACGTAGAGAACCGCACACATAGACACGAACTGTTGCTTGTTGTGTGTGTGAGTGTGTGTATGTGATGTCCCCAACTATTTGATATTTGTTGTTGCTGCATAAAGTTATTAATGCCAAATGCACTAAACAAAGAAAAAATTACTTTTAAAAATGTTATATAATTTTCAATTAATTAACATTTCTTGCTGTGTCAGTGCAAGACGAATGTACATACATACATATGTAGATACATATGTACACACATAGATGTGCACATATGTATGGACATTCACACATTAGTGTCTCACATTTTGCTTTGGCTATTTCAATGTTTGTATGTGTGTATGTATACTTAGTTGTCCCCAACTGTTTGATATTTTGTATTGTTTGTTCTGCATGCTTTTGTAAAATGCATATTTTGAAAATCCATGAATGCAAAGTTGTAGATTTAGTTACGTAGATTACATTACCCAAATTTTAAATCGATCGGACTAAATTTATAACACAAACTTTTCATTTGAAATAGTGAATAAATATTAAAACCCAAATAATTCAAGCTCCAACACAAATCTAAGTATGCAGTTTTGTTTGTATTCTTTAATTGATTTTAGAAACTAAGTTTTAAGTCGATCGGTTGAAAAATGCGGATTTTTCAAACAAACTTTGGAGCTACATTTCCCCCCTTTGGAGCTCGAATTTTCCAAAATCCCTTCTTAGTGCGCATCTACACCATGATAGGATACTTGAGCCCAAATTTCAGCATCCTAGCTTTTACCGTTTGGGCTGTGGGCTGTTGACGCGGTTTCCTTTTGTGCCCCAACATTTTTTTTACAGGACAACTCCCATATTTTGGGCCCCAAAAAAAATATCAAACAAGTAAAAAAGCTAAAGTCGGGTGTCCCGACTTTGAAATACTCTGAACATATGTTTACAATAATTATAGAAAATAAAAAAATTAAGAAAATAAAAAAAAATTTGATCGATTTTACCTCTCTCGGTATTTGAACTCACGTAAAGGGTGTATAATTGAACATTTACATAGCAATTGCGTCTGTGTGAGTGTATGTATGCCTATGCGCATCTATTCGTGTCTGTGTAAGCATTTTCGCAGTCAACCAAACAGCAACATCAACAACAGCCGCGGGCAGCGCTTGAGCTGCGCTGCATCAGCAAATATATTTATGGCTATAACTTCTTGTTAAATCGGTCTATCATAATGAAATTTGGCATACGGACACATATTAACCAACTGGGGGTATTTCCAAAATTTTAGTTCGAAATTCCAAGAATTACGGGAGTTACGATTTGTGGGGTAGAGGGGGGAGGGATGGGAATTCCAAAATATACAATTTCTTCGTATTCACACAAGGCATCTTGGACTAAAATTTGGTGTTCCTAGGTCTTATAGTCTCCGAGATATAGGCGATTATACGAATGGAAAATCGGGAAAACCCCCATAGGGGGGAAGTGGGGGGAAAATCAAAAAAATAAAACAAACTCGTATAGAATACACACATAACGCATCTTTGTGCAAAATTTGGTGTCTCTATCTCTTATAGTCTCTGAGATCCAGGTGTTCATACGGACGGACAGACGGACAGACAGACAGACAGGGCTAGATCGACTCGTCTCGTCATGCTGATCAAGAATATATATACTTTGTGGGGTCTGCCACGCCTCCTTCTGCCTGTTACATTTTTCAGCTCCCGCAAACCTAATATACTCTTGTACATTTCATGTACAGAGTATAAAAACCAAGTATACAGTTTTTCTTGGAATTGTTCTGAGAGTATACAAACTTGTTTGAAGTTGAAAGTTTGAAGTTAATCAGATGAAAACTGTAGATTTTTCATACAAACATTGGAGCCTGTTTTCCCCCCTTTGGAGCTCGAGTTTTCCAAAATCCCTTCTTAGTGGGCAGCTAGACTATGAAAGGATACTTGAGTCCAAATTTCAGCTTCCTAGACTTTACCTTGGGCTGTGCGTTGTGTATGTGTCCCTATGTCAAGTTTTACTATGATAGACCGATTTAACAAGAAGTTATAGCCATAAATATATTTGCTGATGCAGCGCAGCTCAAGCGCTGCCCGCGGCTGTTGTTGATGTTGCTGTTTGGTTGACTGCGAAAATGCTTACACAGACACGAATAGATGCGCATAGGCATACATACACTCACACAGACGCAATTGCTATGCAAATGTGCAATTATACACCCTTTGCGTGAGTTCGAATACGAAAAGAGGTAAAATCGATCAAAACTTTTTTTGTTAATTGGTTTTGTAAACATATGTACATAGTATTTCAAAGTCGGGACACCCGACTTTAGCTTTTTTACTTGTTTTATTTTCACTCAAGGGTACATTGGGGTACAAGGACACACTTGGGAATTCTGTTATAGTTTCTTCGATGACTTTGCTTTTACAAATCAACAATAGACAAATCATTCAGCTACTAATCATAAACCCATCGCCAAAGGGAACAACCCGTTTAATAAGTCTTGTACTAGAAAACTTAAGGTAAAAACAGGGGCTTGCTGCTGAAGAAGTAATTCAAAACGTGGTTGACAGCTTTTTTCCAATTCAAGTTCTCGAAGACCGTTTTTTTGCGTTCGCTTTGGCGATCTCATTCCTTCTGGGGCAGCATTTGTTAAGCATATTTAAATTTTAAAAACAATAAATCGGTTCAATATGCCGGATCAATTCCAATAGTGATATCTGAAAAAAACAGTTCGGGTATTAGGGGCAAAAGTTGAAAGTGGACTGTTTTACTATACATTTAACTAAGCCGGCAGGATCCCGCACATCGGCCGCAATCTGAGCAGAAGTATTTTTTAGTCCAGCCTTATTCCGACGAGTTTTACGTTTTTTATTAATATATCCTAATTGGATATTCCTGTAGTTAGGATTGTTGTATGTGTATACTTTTCCTATAACTAGGGGGACATCACGGTTCCGCAATTGCATTTTTTAAGCAAATTTTTTATCTTTATTCCAGAATTTCTTGTGTATATTCATTTATAGGAAGTGTTTCGAAGTGTGACTTATCGAGAAATGAATTGTGATTCGATTGGAATGTTCATCATATACCCCCAAATAGGTGGGGACTTCCCCAAAGCACTGTACAGCAATTTGCGATCACTTGAAAATTTTAAAAACATCGTGAATATATCAAAGGCCAAACTAACCCTTTTAAAAACGATAGAAAATTTGGGGTAAGAACAGCATGACCAACACTATGTATAAATGTATAAATAGAATAAATAGAATCGGCCAAAATTTCCAAGTTTTTGTTCCATTTTGAGGTCGTATTTTTGGTCTATTTACAAATATTGTAATCTAATCAAGAAGTCACTTTTTCCAAATGTGTCACTGACATCATGATTTACTCACATATCATTTAATATATGTATATGGGTGGTATGAGCGTATAACCACGCCCACTTTTTAAAAATAGTTTATTGTTTGAAGCCTACTGTTTAAAATATAGACCTTGCTATAACTAACACTATAGGACCTAGGGATATTAAATTTAAAGTCCAAGATGCCTTATGTGAATACGCAGAAAATGTGTTTTTTAGAATTTCCCTACCTCCCCCCCTCTCCAATGCAAATCGCGATTATCTCTAACTCCCGTAATTCTTGGAATTTCTAACTAAAATTTTGCAAATACCTCCAGTTAGTTATTATGTGTCCGTATGCCAAGTTTCATCATAATAGGTCTTTAACAAGAAGTTATAGCCATAAATATATTTGACTAGCAGGTATTGCCCGTCTTAACCCGGCTCAATATAATGTTTCCAATTGTATTTATTTTGTGTGTGCATAACCTACCCATATGCTTCCGCATTATAAGTTACCAGTAGGAAGGCATTTAAGGTATATAAATGAACATTTTCTGTTCTTGACAAAAAATTATTCAGTAGTCCGTTACATTTTTGTTCTTGCCAAACTATTTGGTTAAACGAACATGACCACTATAACTAATATTTTTTAAAGCTCGTTTTCCCCCCCTTTGGAGCTAGAATTTTCCAAAAGCCTTTCTTAGTGTGCTCCTACACTATGATGGATACTTGAGTCCAAATTTCATCTTTTACCGTTTGGGCTGTGCGTTGATCACCAATTAGTCAGGACAAACTGTTTTATATATAACGCAACGTTTTAAGATAGACTATGTGCAAAAAAGGGGAATAATTCTAAATTCACATTTGAGTCTTTTCGTGCCATATTGAGTCAATACGGTCACGCACAAACTCGGAATATGAAACACGGCACCCGTGTCAAAAAGCACTGACAATTCTCATCTCAATTTGCTAGAGTAAAACTTTCGATAGTTGAAGCCACCGATACCATCAAAATATCGAAGTTTGAATGCAATAAGCAGAATATTTAAATAACAAAATCGAATTATTTATTGACATCAATAAGAACAAATCATATACATACATACATCTGCCCGCAATGCGAAGCAGAATATGCGTAGCTCCGTTATTCGGTTTTTGCTTTACTATCGCTTACGCAGTCGTTGCCTAGCGACGGTAACTGTAAACTTTTGGCGTTTTGCCTTTGCAATTAACATTAAATGGTCACAACGAAAGAAGAAGAGCGAGCCAATGACTTGCAGTTGTTGTTGTTTTTAGAGCATTATTTTTTTTACAATCAAACAACTGTGTTCGATTGCCCAATGTATACATTAATGCGAATGTACATACATGCTATATTCATACAAAGGCATACATACATACATATGTATGTTTCTCTTTACTTTTTCAACCGTACGTAGAGAACCGCACACATAGACACGAACTGTTGCTTGTTGTGTGTGTGAGTGTGTGTATGTGATGTCCCCAACTATTTGATATTTGTTGTTGCTGCATAAAGTTATTAATGCCAAATGCACTAAACAAAGAAAAAATTACTTTTAAAAATGTTATATAATTTTCAATTAATTAACATTTCTTGCTGTGTCAGTGCAAGACGAATGTACATACATACATATGTAGATACATATGTACACACATAGATGTGCACATATGTATGGACATTCACACATTAGTGTCTCACATTTTGCTTTGGCTATTTCAATGTTTGTATGTGTGTATGTATACTTAGTTGTCCCCAACTGTTTGATATTTTGTATTGTTTGTTCTGCATGCTTTTGTAAAATGCATATTTTGAAAATCCATGAATGCAAAGTTGTAGATTTAGTTACGTAGATTACATTACCCAAATTTTAAATCGATCGGACTAAATTTATAACACAAACTTTTCATTTGAAATAGTGAATAAATATTAAAACCCAAATAATTCAAGCTCCAACACAAATCTAAGTATGCAGTTTTGTTTGTATTCTTTAATTGATTTTAGAAACTAAGTTTTAAGTCGATCGGTTGAAAAATGCGGATTTTTCAAACAAACTTTGGAGCTACATTTCCCCCCTTTGGAGCTCGAATTTTCCAAAATCCCTTCTTAGTGCGCATCTACACCATGATAGGATACTTGAGCCCAAATTTCAGCATCCTAGCTTTTACCGTTTGGGCTGTGGGCTGTTGACGCGGTTTCCTTTTGTGCCCCAACATTTTTTTTTACAGGACAACTCCCATATTTTGGGCCCCAAAAAAAATATCAAACAAGTAAAAAAGCTAAAGTCGGGTGTCCCGACTTTGAAATACTCTGAACATATGTTTACAATAATTATAGAAAATAAAAAAATTAAGAAAATAAAAAAAAATTTGATCGATTTTACCTCTCTCGGTATTTGAACTCACGTAAAGGGTGTATAATTGAACATTTACATAGCAATTGCGTCTGTGTGAGTGTATGTATGCCTATGCGCATCTATTCGTGTCTGTGTAAGCATTTTCGCAGTCAACCAAACAGCAACATCAACAACAGCCGCGGGCAGCGCTTGAGCTGCGCTGCATCAGCAAATATATTTATGGCTATAACTTCTTGTTAAATCGGTCTATCATAATGAAATTTGGCATACGGACACATAATAACCAACTGGGGGTATTTCCAAAATTTTAGTTCGAAATTCCAAGAATTACGAGAGTGAGAGAAAATCGCGATTTGCTTTGGAGAGGGGGGCGGGAGGGAAATTCCAAAATACACATTTGCGGGCAGCGCTTGATGACTTTGCTTTTACAAATCAACAATAGACAAATCATTCAGCTACTAATCCTAAACCCATCGCCAAAGGGAACAACCCGTTTAATAAGTCTTGTACTAGAAAACTTAAGGTAAAAACAGGGGCTTGCTGCTGAAGAAGTAATTCAAAACGTGGTTGACAGCTTTTTTCCAATTCAAGTTCTCGAAGACCGTTTTTTTGCGTTCGCTTTGGCGATCTCATTCCTTCTGGGGCAGCATTTGTTAAGCATATTTAAATTTTAAAAACAATAAATCGGTTCAATATGCCGGATCAATTCCAATAGTGATATCTGAAAAAAACAGTTCGGGTATTAGGGGCAAAAGTTGAAAGTGGACTGTTTTACTATACATTTAACTAAGCCGGCAGGATCCCGCACATCGGCCGCAATCTGAGCAGAAGTATTTTTTAGTCCAGCCTTATTCCGACGAGTTTTACGTTTTTTATTAATATATCCTAATTGGATATTCCTGTAGTTAGGATTGTTGTATGTGTATACTTTTCCTATAACTAGGGGGACATCACGGTTCCGCAATTGCATTTTTTAAGCAAATTTTTTATCTTTATTCCAGAATTTCTTGTGTATATTCATTTATAGGAAGTGTTTCGAAGTGTGACTTATCGAGAAATGAATTGTGATTCGATTGGAATGTTCATCATATACCCCCAAATAGGTGGGGATTTCCCCAAAGCACTGTACAGCAATTTGCGATCACTTGAAAATTTTAAAAACATCGTGAATATATCAAAAGCCAAACTAACCCTTTTAAAAACGATAGAAAATTTGGGGTAAGAACAGCATGACCAACACTATGTATAAATGTATAAATAGAATAAATAGAATCGGCCAAAATTTCCAAGTTTTTGTTCCATTTTGAGGTCGTATTTTTGGTCTATTTACAAATATTGTAATCTAATCAAGAAGTCACTTTTTCCAAATGTGTCACTGACATCATGATTTACTCACATATCATTTAATATATGTATATGGGTGGTATGAGCGTATAACCACGCCCACTTTTTAAAAATAGTTTATTGTTTGAAGCCTACTGTTTAAAATATAGACCTTGCTATAACTAACACTATAGGACCTAGGGATATTAAATTTAAAGTCCAAGATGCCTTATGTGAATACGCAGAAAATGTGTTTTTTAGAATTTCCCTACCTCCCCCCCTCTCCAATGCAAATCGCGATTACCTCTAACTCCCGTAATTCTTGGAATTTCTAACTAAAATTTTGCAAATACCTCCAGTTAGTTATTATGTGTCCGTATGCCAAGTTTCATCATAATAGGTCTTTAACAAGAAGTTATAGCCATAAATATATTTGACTAGCAGGTATTGCCCGTCTTAACCCGGCTCAATATAATGTTTCCAATTGTATTTATTTTGTGTGTGCATAACCTACCCATATGCTTCCGCATTATAAGTTACCAGTAGGAAGGCATTTAAGGTATATAAATGAACATTTTCTGTTCTTGACAAAAAATTATTCAGTAGTCCGTTACATTTTTGTTCTTGCCAAACTATTTGGTTAAACGAACATGACCACTATAACTAATATTTTTTAAAGCTCGTTTTCCCCCCTTTGGAGCTAGAATTTTCCAAAAGCCTTTCTTAGTGTGCTCCTACACTATGATGGATACTTGAGTCCAAATTTCATCTTTTACCGTTTGGGCTGTGCGTTGATCACCAATTAGTCAGGACAAACTGTTTTATATATAACGCAACGTTTTAAGATAGACTATGTGCAAAAAAGGGGAATAATTCTAAATTCACATTTGAGTCTTTTCGTGCCATATTGAGTCAATACGGTCACGCACAAACTCGGAATATGAAACACGGCACCCGTGTCAAAAAGCACTGACAATTCTCATCTCAATTTGCTAGAGTAAAACTTTCGATAGTTGAAGCCACCGATACCATCAAAATATCGAAGTTTGAATGCAATAAGCAGAATATTTAAATAACAAAATCTAATTATTTATTGACATCAATAAGAACAAATCATATACATACATACATCTGCCCGCAATGCGAAGCAGAATATGCGTAGCTCCGTTATTCGGTTTTTGCTTTACTATCGCTTACGCAGTCGTTGCCTAGCGACGGTAACTGTAAACTTTTGGCGTTTTGCCTTTGCAATTAACATTAAATGGTCACAACGAAAGAAGAAGAGCGAGCCAATGACTTGCAGTTGTTGTTGTTTTTAGAGCATTATTTTTTTTACAATCAAACAACTGTGTTCGATTGCCCAATGTATACATTAATGCGAATGTACATACATGCTATATTCATACAAAGGCATACATACATACATATGTATGTTTCTCTTTACTTTTTCAACCGTACGTAGAGAACCGCACACATAGACACGAACTGTTGCTTGTTGTGTGTGTGAGTGTGTGTATGTGATGTCCCCAACTATTTGATATTTGTTGTTGCTGCATAAAGTTATTAATGCCAAATGCACTAAACAAAGAAAAAATTACTTTTAAAAATGTTATATAATTTTCAATTAATTAACATTTCTTGCTGTGTCAGTGCAAGACGAATGTACATACATACATATGTAGATACATATGTACACACATAGATGTGCACATATGTATGGACATTCACACATTAGTGTCTCACATTTTGCTTTGGCTATTTCAATGTTTGTATGTGTGTATGTATACTTAGTTGTCCCCAACTGTTTGATATTTTGTATTGTTTGTTCTGCATGCTTTTGTAAAATGCATATTTTGAAAATCCATGAATGCAAAGTTGTAGATTTAGTTACGTAGATTACATTACCCAAATTTTAAATCGATCGGACTAAATTTATAACACAAACTTTTCATTTGAAATAGTGAATAAATATTAAAACCCAAATAATTCAAGCTCCAACACAAATCTAAGTATGCAGTTTTGTTTGTATTCTTTAATTGATTTTAGAAACTAAGTTTTAAGTCGATCGGTTGAAAAATGCGGATTTTTCAAACAAACTTTGGAGCTACATTTCCCCCCTTTGGAGCTCGAATTTTCCAAAATCCCTTCTTAGTGCGCATCTACACCATGATAGGATACTTGAGCCCAAATTTCAGCATCCTAGCTTTTACCGTTTGGGCTGTGGGCTGTTGACGCGGTTTCCTTTTGTGCCCCAACATTTTTTTTTACAGGACAACTCCCATATTTTGGGCCCCAAAAAAAATATCAAACAAGTAAAAAAGCTAAAGTCGGGTGTCCCGACTTTGAAATACTCTGAACATATGTTTACAATAATTATAGAAAATAAAAAAATTAAGAAAATAAAAAAAAAATTTGATCGATTTTACCTCTCTCGGTATTTGAACTCACGGGAAGGGTGTATAATTGAACATTTACATAGCAATTGCGTCTGTGTGAGTGTATGTATGCCTATGCGCATCTATTCGTGTCTGTGTAAGCATTTTCGCAGTCAACCAAACAGCAACATCAACAACAGCCGCGGGCAGCGCTTGAGCTGCGCTGCATCAGCAAATATATTTATGGCTATAACTTCTTGTTAAATCGGTCTATCATAATGAAATTTGGCATACGGACACATAATAACCAACTGGGGGTATTTCCAAAATTTTAGTTCGAAATTCCAAGAATTACGAGAGTGAGAGAAAATCGCGATTTGCTTTGGAGAGGGGGGCGGGAGGGAAATTCCAAAATACACATTTGCGGGCAGCGCTTGATGACTTTGCTTTTACAAATCAACAATAGACAAATCATTCAGCTACTAATCCTAAACCCATCGCCAAAGGGAACAACCCGTTTAATAAGTCTTGTACTAGAAAACTTAAGGTAAAAACAGGGGCTTGCTGCTGAAGAAGTAATTCAAAACGTGGTTGACAGCTTTTTTCCAATTCAAGTTCTCGAAGACCGTTTTTTTTGCGTTCGCTTTGGCGATCTCATTCCTTCTGGGGCAGCATTTGTTAAGCATATTTAAATTTTAAAAACAATAAATCGGTTCAATATGCCGGATCAATTCCAATAGTGATATCTGAAAAAAACAGTTCGGGTATTAGGGGCAAAAGTTGAAAGTGGACTGTTTTACTATACATTTAACTAAGCCGGCAGGATCCCGCACATCGGCCGCAATCTGAGCAGAAGTATTTTTTAGTCCAGCCTTATTCCGACGAGTTTTACGTTTTTTATTAATATATCCTAATTGGATATTCCTGTAGTTAGGATTGTTGTATGTGTATACTTTTCCTATAACTAGGGGGACATCACGGTTCCGCAATTGCATTTTTTAAGCAAATTTTTTATCTTTATTCCAGAATTTCTTGTGTATATTCATTTATAGGAAGTGTTTCGAAGTGTGACTTATCGAGAAATGAATTGTGATTCGATTGGAATGTTCATCATATACCCCCAAATAGGTGGGGATTTCCCCAAAGCACTGTACAGCAATTTGCGATCACTTGAAAATTTTAAAAACATCGTGAATATATCAAAGCCAAACTAACCCTTTTAAAAACGATAGAAAATTTGGGGTAAGAACAGCATGACCAACACTATGTATAAATGTATAAATAGAATAAATAGAATCGGCCAAAATTTCCAAGTTTTTGTTCCATTTTGAGGTCGTATTTTTGGTCTATTTACAAATATTGTAATCTAATCAAGAAGTCACTTTTTCCAAATGTGTCACTGACATCATGATTTACTCACATATCATTTAATATATGTATATGGGTGGTATGAGCGTATAACCACGCCCACTTTTTAAAAATAGTTTATTGTTTGAAGCCTACTGTTTAAAATATAGACCTTGCTATAACTAACACTATAGGACCTAGGGATATTAAATTTAAAGTCCAAGATGCCTTATGTGAATACGCAGAAAATGTGTTTTTTAGAATTTCCCTACCTCCCCCCCTCTCCAATGCAAATCGCGATTACCTCTAACTCCCGTAATTCTTGGAATTTCTAACTAAAATTTTGCAAATACCTCCAGTTAGTTATTATGTGTCCGTATGCCAAGTTTCATCATAATAGGTCTTTAACAAGAAGTTATAGCCATAAATATATTTGACTAGCAGGTATTGCCCGTCTTAACCCGGCTCAATATAATGTTTCCAATTGTATTTATTTTGTGTGTGCATAACCTACCCATATGCTTCCGCATTATAAGTTACCAGTAGGAAGGCATTTAAGGTATATAAATGAACATTTTCTGTTCTTGACAAAAAATTATTCAGTAGTCCGTTACATTTTTGTTCTTGCCAAACTATTTGGTTAAACGAACATGACCACTATAACTAATATTTTTTAAAGCTCGTTTTCCCCCCTTTGGAGCTAGAATTTTCCAAAAGCCTTTCTTAGTGTGCTCCTACACTATGATGGATACTTGAGTCCAAATTTCATCTTTTACCGTTTGGGCTGTGCGTTGATCACCAATTAGTCAGGACAAACTGTTTTATATATAACGCAACGTTTTAAGATAGACTATGTGCAAAAAAGGGGAATAATTCTAAATTCACATTTGAGTCTTTTCGTGCCATATTGAGTCAATACGGTCACGCACAAACTCGGAATATGAAACACGGCACCCGTGTCAAAAAGCACTGACAATTCTCATCTCAATTTGCTAGAGTAAAACTTTCGATAGTTGAAGCCACCGATACCATCAAAATATCGAAGTTTGAATGCAATAAGCAGAATATTTAAATAACAAAATCTAATTATTTATTGACATCAATAAGAACAAATCATATACATACATACATCTGCCCGCAATGCGAAGCAGAATATGCGTAGCTCCGTTATTCGGTTTTTGCTTTACTATCGCTTACGCAGTCGTTGCCTAGCGACGGTAACTGTAAACTTTTGGCGTTTTGCCTTTGCAATTAACATTAAATGGTCACAACGAAAGAAGAAGAGCGAGCCAATGACTTGCAGTTGTTGTTGTTTTTAGAGCATTATTTTTTTTACAATCAAACAACTGTGTTCGATTGCCCAATGTATACATTAATGCGAATGTACATACATGCTATATTCATACAAAGGCATACATACATACATATGTATGTTTCTCTTTACTTTTTCAACCGTACGTAGAGAACCGCACACATAGACACGAACTGTTGCTTGTTGTGTGTGTGAGTGTGTGTATGTGATGTCCCCAACTATTTGATATTTGTTGTTGCTGCATAAAGTTATTAATGCCAAATGCACTAAACAAAGAAAAAATTACTTTTAAAAATGTTATATAATTTTCAATTAATTAACATTTCTTGCTGTGTCAGTGCAAGACGAATGTACATACATACATATGTAGATACATATGTACACACATAGATGTGCACATATGTATGGACATTCACACATTAGTGTCTCACATTTTGCTTTGGCTATTTCAATGTTTGTATGTGTGTATGTATACTTAGTTGTCCCCAACTGTTTGATATTTTGTATTGTTTGTTCTGCATGCTTTTGTAAAATGCATATTTTGAAAATCCATGAATGCAAAGTTGTAGATTTAGTTACGTAGATTACATTACCCAAATTTTAAATCGATCGGACTAAATTTATAACACAAACTTTTCATTTGAAATAGTGAATAAATATTAAAACCCAAATAATTCAAGCTCCAACACAAATCTAAGTATGCAGTTTTGTTTGTATTCTTTAATTGATTTTAGAAACTAAGTTTTAAGTCGATCGGTTGAAAAATGCGGATTTTTCAAACAAACTTTGGAGCTACATTTCCCCCCTTTGGAGCTCGAATTTTCCAAAATCCCTTCTTAGTGCGCATCTACACCATGATAGGATACTTGAGCCCAAATTTCAGCATCCTAGCTTTTACCGTTTGGGCTGTGGGCTGT
This sequence comes from Scaptodrosophila lebanonensis, assembly GCF_003285725.1. NCBI lineage: Eukaryota > Metazoa > Arthropoda > Insecta > Diptera > Drosophilidae > Scaptodrosophila > Scaptodrosophila lebanonensis. The sequence goes on along the minus strand of NW_022060654.1, from coordinate 88,547 downwards.
TGACGCGGTTTCCTTTTGTGCCCCAACATTTTTTTTACAGGACAACTCCCATATTTTGGGCCCCAAAAAAAATATCAAACAAGTAAAAAAGCTAAAGTCGGGTGTCCCGACTTTGAAATACTCTGAACATATGTTTACAATAATTATAGAAAATAAAAAAATTAAGAAAATAAAAAAAAATTTGATCGATTTTACCTCTCTCGGTATTTGAACTCACGTAAAGGGTGTATAATTGAACATTTACATAGCAATTGCGTCTGTGTGAGTGTATGTATGCCTATGCGCATCTATTCGTGTCTGTGTAAGCATTTTCGCAGTCAACCAAACAGCAACATCAACAACAGCCGCGGGCAGCGCTTGAGCTGCGCTGCATCAGCAAATATATTTATGGCTATAACTTCTTGTTAAATCGGTCTATCATAATGAAATTTGGCATACGGACACATAATAACCAACTGGGGGTATTTCCAAAATTTTAGTTCGAAATTCCAAGAATTACGAGAGTGAGAGAAAATCGCGATTTGCTTTGGAGAGGGGGGCGGGAGGGAAATTCCAAAATACACATTTGCGGGCAGCGCTTGATGACTTTGCTTTTACAAATCAACAATAGACAAATCATTCAGCTACTAATCCTAAACCCATCGCCAAAGGGAACAACCCGTTTAATAAGTCTTGTACTAGAAAACTTAAGGTAAAAACAGGGGCTTGCTGCTGAAGAAGTAATTCAAAACGTGGTTGACAGCTTTTTTCCAATTCAAGTTCTCGAAGACCGTTTTTTTTGCGTTCGCTTTGGCGATCTCATTCCTTCTGGGGCAGCATTTGTTAAGCATATTTAAATTTTAAAAACAATAAATCGGTTCAATATGCCGGATCAATTCCAATAGTGATATCTGAAAAAAACAGTTCGGGTATTAGGGGCAAAAGTTGAAAGTGGACTGTTTTACTATACATTTAACTAAGCCGGCAGGATCCCGCACATCGGCCGCAATCTGAGCAGAAGTATTTTTTAGTCCAGCCTTATTCCGACGAGTTTTACGTTTTTTATTAATATATCCTAATTGGATATTCCTGTAGTTAGGATTGTTGTATGTGTATACTTTTCCTATAACTAGGGGGACATCACGGTTCCGCAATTGCATTTTTTAAGCAAATTTTTTATCTTTATTCCAGAATTTCTTGTGTATATTCATTTATAGGAAGTGTTTCGAAGTGTGACTTATCGAGAAATGAATTGTGATTCGATTGGAATGTTCATCATATACCCCCAAATAGGTGGGGACTTCCCCAAAGCACTGTACAGCAATTTGCGATCACTTGAAAATTTTAAAAACATCGTGAATATATCAAAAGCCAAACTAACCCTTTTAAAAACGATAGAAAATTTGGGGTAAGAACAGCATGACCAACACTATGTATAAATGTATAAATAGAATAAATAGAATCGGCCAAAATTTCCAAGTTTTTGTTCCATTTTGAGGTCGTATTTTTGGTCTATTTACAAATATTGTAATCTAATCAAGAAGTCACTTTTTCCAAATGTGTCACTGACATCATGATTTACTCACATATCATTTAATATATGTATATGGGTGGTATGAGCGTATAACCACGCCCACTTTTTAAAAATAGTTTATTGTTTGAAGCCTACTGTTTAAAATATAGACCTTGCTATAACTAACACTATAGGACCTAGGGATATTAAATTTAAAGTCCAAGATGCCTTATGTGAATACGCAGAAAATGTGTTTTTTAGAATTTCCCTACCTCCCCCCCTCTCCAATGCAAATCGCGATTACCTCTAACTCCCGTAATTCTTGGAATTTCTAACTAAAATTTTGCAAATACCTCCAGTTAGTTATTATGTGTCCGTATGCCAAGTTTCATCATAATAGGTCTTTAACAAGAAGTTATAGCCATAAATATATTTGACTAGCAGGTATTGCCCGTCTTAACCCGGCTCAATATAATGTTTCCAATTGTATTTATTTTGTGTGTGCATAACCTACCCATATGCTTCCGCATTATAAGTTACCAGTAGGAAGGCATTTAAGGTATATAAATGAACATTTTCTGTTCTTGACAAAAAATTATTCAGTAGTCCGTTACATTTTTGTTCTTGCCAAACTATTTGGTTAAACGAACATGACCACTATAACTAATATTTTTTAAAGCTCGTTTTCCCCCCTTTGGAGCTAGAATTTTCCAAAAGCCTTTCTTAGTGTGCTCCTACACTATGATGGATACTTGAGTCCAAATTTCATCTTTTACCGTTTGGGCTGTGCGTTGATCACCAATTAGTCAGGACAAACTGTTTTATATATAACGCAACGTTTTAAGATAGACTATGTGCAAAAAAGGGGAATAATTCTAAATTCACATTTGAGTCTTTTCGTGCCATATTGAGTCAATACGGTCACGCACAAACTCGGAATATGAAACACGGCACCCGTGTCAAAAAGCACTGACAATTCTCATCTCAATTTGCTAGAGTAAAACTTTCGATAGTTGAAGCCACCGATACCATCAAAATATCGAAGTTTGAATGCAATAAGCAGAATATTTAAATAACAAAATCTAATTATTTATTGACATCAATAAGAACAAATCATATACATACATACATCTGCCCGCAATGCGAAGCAGAATATGCGTAGCTCCGTTATTCGGTTTTTGCTTTACTATCGCTTACGCAGTCGTTGCCTAGCGACGGTAACTGTAAACTTTTGGCGTTTTGCCTTTGCAATTAACATTAAATGGTCACAACGAAAGAAGAAGAGCGAGCCAATGACTTGCAGTTGTTGTTGTTTTTAGAGCATTATTTTTTTTACAATCAAACAACTGTGTTCGATTGCCCAATGTATACATTAATGCGAATGTACATACATGCTATATTCATACAAAGGCATACATACATACATATGTATGTTTCTCTTTACTTTTTCAACCGTACGTAGAGAACCGCACACATAGACACGAACTGTTGCTTGTTGTGTGTGTGAGTGTGTGTATGTGATGTCCCCAACTATTTGATATTTGTTGTTGCTGCATAAAGTTATTAATGCCAAATGCACTAAACAAAGAAAAAATTACTTTTAAAAATGTTATATAATTTTCAATTAATTAACATTTCTTGCTGTGTCAGTGCAAGACGAATGTACATACATACATATGTAGATACATATGTACACACATAGATGTGCACATATGTATGGACATTCACACATTAGTGTCTCACATTTTGCTTTGGCTATTTCAATGTTTGTATGTGTGTATGTATACTTAGTTGTCCCCAACTGTTTGATATTTTGTATTGTTTGTTCTGCATGCTTTTGTAAAATGCATATTTTGAAAATCCATGAATGCAAAGTTGTAGATTTAGTTACGTAGATTACATTACCCAAATTTTAAATCGATCGGACTAAATTTATAACACAAACTTTTCATTTGAAATAGTGAATAAATATTAAAACCCAAATAATTCAAGCTCCAACACAAATCTAAGTATGCAGTTTTGTTTGTATTCTTTAATTGATTTTAGAAACTAAGTTTTAAGTCGATCGGTTGAAAAATGCGGATTTTTCAAACAAACTTTGGAGCTACATTTCCCCCCTTTGGAGCTCGAATTTTCCAAAATCCCTTCTTAGTGCGCATCTACACCATGATAGGATACTTGAGCCCAAATTTCAGCATCCTAGCTTTTACCGTTTGGGCTGTGGGCTGTTGACGCGGTTTCCTTTTGTGCCCCAACATTTTTTTTACAGGACAACTCCCATATTTTGGGCCCCAAAAAAAATATCAAACAAGTAAAAAAGCTAAAGTCGGGTGTCCCGACTTTGAAATACTCTGAACATATGTTTACAATAATTATAGAAAATAAAAAAATTAAGAAAATAAAAAAAAAATTTGATCGATTTTACCTCTCTCGGTATTTGAACTCACGTAAAGGGTGTGAGTGTATGTATGCCTATGCGCATCTATTCGTGTCTGTGTAAGCATTTTCGCAGTCAACCAAACAGCAACATCAACAACAGCCGCGGGCAGCGCTTGAGCTGCGCTGCATCAGCAAATATATTTATGGCTATAACTTCTTGTTAAATCGGTCTATCATAATGAAATTTGGCATACGGACACATAATAACCAACTGGGGGTATTTCCAAAATTTTAGTTCGAAATTCCAAGAATTACGAGAGTGAGAGAAAATCGCGATTTGCTTTGGAGAGGGGGGCGGGAGGGAAATTCCAAAATACACATTTGCGGGCAGCGCTTGATGACTTTGCTTTTACAAATCAACAATAGACAAATCATTCAGCTACTAATCATAAACCCATCGCCAAAGGGAACAACCCGTTTAATAAGTCTTGTACTAGAAAACTTAAGGTAAAAACAGGGGCTTGCTGCTGAAGAAGTAATTCAAAACGTGGTTGACAGCTTTTTTCCAATTCAAGTTCTCGAAGACCGTTTTTTTGCGTTCGCTTTGGCGATCTCATTCCTTCTGGGGCAGCATTTGTTAAGCATATTTAAATTTTAAAAACAATAAATCGGTTCAATATGCCGGATCAATTCCAATAGTGATATCTGAAAAAAAACAGTTCGGGTATTAGGGGCAAAAGTTGAAAGTGGACTGTTTTACTATACATTTAACTAAGCCGGCAGGATCCCGCACATCGGCCGCAATCTGAGCAGAAGTATTTTTTAGTCCAGCCTTATTCCGACGAGTTTTACGTTTTTTATTAATATATCCTAATTGGATATTCCTGTAGTTAGGATTGTTGTATGTGTATACTTTTCCTATAACTAGGGGGACATCACGGTTCCGCAATTGCATTTTTTAAGCAAATTTTTTATCTTTATTCCAGAATTTCTTGTGTATATTCATTTATAGGAAGTGTTTCGAAGTGTGACTTATCGAGAAATGAATTGTGATTCGATTGGAATGTTCATCATATACCCCCAAATAGGTGGGGACTTCCCCAAAGCACTGTACAGCAATTTGCGATCACTTGAAAATTTTAAAAACATCGTGAATATATCAAAAGCCAAACTAACCCTTTTAAAAACGATAGAAAATTTGGGGTAAGAACAGCATGACCAACACTATGTATAAATGTATAAATAGAATAAATAGAATCGGCCAAAATTTCCAAGTTTTTGTTCCATTTTGAGGTCGTATTTTTGGTCTATTTACAAATATTGTAATCTAATCAAGAAGTCACTTTTTCCAAATGTGTCACTGACATCATGATTTACTCACATATCATTTAATATATGTATATGGGTGGTATGAGCGTATAACCACGCCCACTTTTTAAAAATAGTTTATTGTTTGAAGCCTACTGTTTAAAATATAGACCTTGCTATAACTAACACTATAGGACCTAGGGATATTAAATTTAAAGTCCAAGATGCCTTATGTGAATACGCAGAAAATGTGTTTTTTAGAATTTCCCTACCTCCCCCCCTCTCCAATGCAAATCGCGATTACCTCTAACTCCCGTAATTCTTGGAATTTCTAACTAAAATTTTGCAAATACCTCCAGTTAGTTATTATGTGTCCGTATGCCAAGTTTCATCATAATAGGTCTTTAACAAGAAGTTATAGCCATAAATATATTTGACTAGCAGGTATTGCCCGTCTTAACCCGGCTCAATATAATGTTTCCAATTGTATTTATTTTGTGTGTGCATAACCTACCCATATGCTTCCGCATTATAAGTTACCAGTAGGAAGGCATTTAAGGTATATAAATGAACATTTTCTGTTCTTGACAAAAAATTATTCAGTAGTCCGTTACATTTTTGTTCTTGCCAAACTATTTGGTTAAACGAACATGACCACTATAACTAATATTTTTTAAAGCTCGTTTTCCCCCCTTTGGAGCTAGAATTTTCCAAAAGCCTTTCTTAGTGTGCTCCTACACTATGATGGATACTTGAGTCCAAATTTCATCTTTTACCGTTTGGGCTGTGCGTTGATCACCAATTAGTCAGGACAAACTGTTTTATATATAACGCAACGTTTTAAGATAGACTATGTGCAAAAAAGGGGAATAATTCTAAATTCACATTTGAGTCTTTTCGTGCCATATTGAGTCAATACGGTCACGCACAAACTCGGAATATGAAACACGGCACCCGTGTCAAAAAGCACTGACAATTCTCATCTCAATTTGCTAGAGTAAAACTTTCGATAGTTGAAGCCACCGATACCATCAAAATATCGAAGTTTGAATGCAATAAGCAGAATATTTAAATAACAAAATCTAATTATTTATTGACATCAATAAGAACAAATCATATACATACATACATCTGCCCGCAATGCGAAGCAGAATATGCGTAGCTCCGTTATTCGGTTTTTGCTTTACTATCGCTTACGCAGTCGTTGCCTAGCGACGGTAACTGTAAACTTTTGGCGTTTTGCCTTTGCAATTAACATTAAATGGTCACAACGAAAGAAGAAGAGCGAGCCAATGACTTGCAGTTGTTGTTGTTTTTAGAGCATTATTTTTTTTACAATCAAACAACTGTGTTCGATTGCCCAATGTATACATTAATGCGAATGTACATACATGCTATATTCATACAAAGGCATACATACATACATATGTATGTTTCTCTTTACTTTTTCAACCGTACGTAGAGAACCGCACACATAGACACGAACTGTTGCTTGTTGTGTGTGTGAGTGTGTGTATGTGATGTCCCCAACTATTTGATATTTGTTGTTGCTGCATAAAGTTATTAATGCCAAATGCACTAAACAAAGAAAAAATTACTTTTAAAAATGTTATATAATTTTCAATTAATTAACATTTCTTGCTGTGTCAGTGCAAGACGAATGTACATACATACATATGTAGATACATATGTACACATAGATGTGCACATATGTATGGACATTCACACATTAGTGTCTCACATTTTGCTTTGGCTATTTCAATGTTTGTATGTGTGTATGTATACTTAGTTGTCCCCAACTGTTTGATATTTTGTATTGTTTGTTCTGCATGCTTTTGTAAAATGCATATTTTGAAAATCCATGAATGCAAAGTTGTAGATTTAGTTACGTAGATTACATTACCCAAATTTTAAATCGATCGGACTAAATTTATAACACAAACTTTTCATTTGAAATAGTGAATAAATATTAAAACCCAAATAATTCAAGCTCCAACACAAATCTAAGTATGCAGTTTTGTTTGTATTCTTTAATTGATTTTAGAAACTAAGTTTTAAGTCGATCGGTTGAAAAATGCGGATTTTTCAAACAAACTTTGGAGCTACATTTCCCCCCTTTGGAGCTCGAATTTTCCAAAATCCCTTCTTAGTGCGCATCTACACCATGATAGGATACTTGAGCCCAAATTTCAGCATCCTAGCTTTTACCGTTTGGGCTGTGGGCTGTTGACGCGGTTTCCTTTTGTGCCCCAACATTTTTTTTTACAGGACAACTCCCATATTTTGGGCCCCAAAAAAAATATCAAACAAGTAAAAAAGCTAAAGTCGGGTGTCCCGACTTTGAAATACTCTGAACATATGTTTACAATAATTATAGAAAATAAAAAAATTAAGAAAATAAAAAAAAATTTGATCGATTTTACCTCTCTCGGTATTTGAACTCACGTAAAGGGTGTATAATTGAACATTTACATAGCAATTGCGTCTGTGTGAGTGTATGTATGCCTATGCGCATCTATTCGTGTCTGTGTAAGCATTTTCGCAGTCAACCAAACAGCAACATCAACAACAGCCGCGGGCAGCGCTTGAGCTGCGCTGCATCAGCAAATATATTTATGGCTATAACTTCTTGTTAAATCGGTCTATCATAATGAAATTTGGCATACGGACACATAATAACCAACTGGGGGTATTTCCAAAATTTTAGTTCGAAATTCCAAGAATTACGAGAGTGAGAGAAAATCGCGATTTGCTTTGGAGAGGGGGGCGGGAGGGAAATTCCAAAATACACATTTGCGGGCAGCGCTTGATGACTTTGCTTTTACAAATCAACAATAGACAAATCATTCAGCTACTAATCCTAAACCCATCGCCAAAGGGAACAACCCGTTTAATAAGTCTTGTACTAGAAAACTTAAGGTAAAAACAGGGGCTTGCTGCTGAAGAAGTAATTCAAAACGTGGTTGACAGCTTTTTTCCAATTCAAGTTCTCGAAGACCGTTTTTTTGCGTTCGCTTTGGCGATCTCATTCCTTCTGGGGCAGCATTTGTTAAGCATATTTAAATTTTAAAAACAATAAATCGGTTCAATATGCCGGATCAATTCCAATAGTGATATCTGAAAAAAACAGTTCGGGTATTAGGGGCAAAAGTTGAAAGTGGACTGTTTTACTATACATTTAACTAAGCCGGCAGGATCCCGCACATCGGCCGCAATCTGAGCAGAAGTATTTTTTAGTCCAGCCTTATTCCGACGAGTTTTACGTTTTTTATTAATATATCCTAATTGGATATTCCTGTAGTTAGGATTGTTGTATGTGTATACTTTTCCTATAACTAGGGGGACATCACGGTTCCGCAATTGCATTTTTTAAGCAAATTTTTTATCTTTATTCCAGAATTTCTTGTGTATATTCATTTATAGGAAGTGTTTCGAAGTGTGACTTATCGAGAAATGAATTGTGATTCGATTGGAATGTTCATCATATACCCCCAAATAGGTGGGGATTTCCCCAAAGCACTGTACAGCAATTTGCGATCACTTGAAAATTTTAAAAACATCGTGAATATATCAAAAGCCAAACTAACCCTTTTAAAAACGATAGAAAATTTGGGGTAAGAACAGCATGACCAACACTATGTATAAATGTATAAATAGAATAAATAGAATCGGCCAAAATTTCCAAGTTTTTGTTCCATTTTGAGGTCGTATTTTTGGTCTATTTACAAATATTGTAATCTAATCAAGAAGTCACTTTTTCCAAATGTGTCACTGACATCATGATTTACTCACATATCATTTAATATATGTATATGGGTGGTATGAGCGTATAACCACGCCCACTTTTTAAAAATAGTTTATTGTTTGAAGCCTACTGTTTAAAATATAGACCTTGCTATAACTAACACTATAGGACCTAGGGATATTAAATTTAAAGTCCAAGATGCCTTATGTGAATACGCAGAAAATGTGTTTTTTAGAATTTCCCTACCTCCCCCCCTCTCCAATGCAAATCGCGATTACCTCTAACTCCCGTAATTCTTGGAATTTCTAACTAAAATTTTGCAAATACCTCCAGTTAGTTATTATGTGTCCGTATGCCAAGTTTCATCATAATAGGTCTTTAACAAGAAGTTATAGCCATAAATATATTTGACTAGCAGGTATTGCCCGTCTTAACCCGGCTCAATATAATGTTTCCAATTGTATTTATTTTGTGTGTGCATAACCTACCCATATGCTTCCGCATTATAAGTTACCAGTAGGAAGGCATTTAAGGTATATAAATGAACATTTTCTGTTCTTGACAAAAAATTATTCAGTAGTCCGTTACATTTTTGTTCTTGCCAAACTATTTGGTTAAACGAACATGACCACTATAACTAATATTTTTTAAAGCTCGTTTTCCCCCCTTTGGAGCTAGAATTTTCCAAAAGCCTTTCTTAGTGTGCTCCTACACTATGATGGATACTTGAGTCCAAATTTCATCTTTTACCGTTTGGGCTGTGCGTTGATCACCAATTAGTCAGGACAAACTGTTTTATATATAACGCAACGTTTTAAGATAGACTATGTGCAAAAAAGGGGAATAATTCTAAATTCACATTTGAGTCTTTTCGTGCCATATTGAGTCAATACGGTCACGCACAAACTCGGAATATGAAACACGGCACCCGTGTCAAAAAGCACTGACAATTCTCATCTCAATTTGCTAGAGTAAAACTTTCGATAGTTGAAGCCACCGATACCATCAAAATATCGAAGTTTGAATGCAATAAGCAGAATATTTAAATAACAAAATCTAATTATTTATTGACATCAATAAGAACAAATCATATACATACATACATCTGCCCGCAATGCGAAGCAGAATATGCGTAGCTCCGTTATTCGGTTTTTGCTTTACTATCGCTTACGCAGTCGTTGCCTAGCGACGGTAACTGTAAACTTTTGGCGTTTTGCCTTTGCAATTAACATTAAATGGTCACAACGAAAGAAGAAGAGCGAGCCAATGACTTGCAGTTGTTGTTGTTTTTAGAGCATTATTTTTTTTACAATCAAACAACTGTGTTCGATTGCCCAATGTATACATTAATGCGAATGTACATACATGCTATATTCATACAAAGGCATACATACATACATATGTATGTTTCTCTTTACTTTTTCAACCGTACGTAGAGAACCGCACACATAGACACGAACTGTTGCTTGTTGTATGTGATGTCCCCAACTATTTGATATTTGTTGTTGCTGCATAAAGTTATTAATGCCAAATGCACTAAACAAAGAAAAAATTACTTTTAAAAATGTTATATAATTTTCAATTAATTAACATTTCTTGCTGTGTCAGTGCAAGACGAATGTACATACATAAATATGTAGATACATATGTACACACATAGATGTGCACATATGTATGGACATTCACACATTAGTGTCTCACATTTTGCTTTGGCTATTTCAATGTTTGTATGTGTGTATGTATACTTAGTTGTCCCCAACTGTTTGATATTTTGTATTGTTTGTTCTGCATGCTTTTGTAAAATGCATATTTTGAAAATCCATGAATGCAAAGTTGTAGATTTAGTTACGTAGATTACATTACCCAAATTTTAAATCGATCGGACTAAATTTATAACACAAACTTTTCATTTGAAATAGTGAATAAATATTAAAACCCAAATAATTCAAGCTCCAACACAAATCTAAGTATTTTTCAAACAAACTTTGGAGCTACATTTCCCCCCTTTGGAGCTCGAATTTTCCAAAATCTTCTTAGTGCGCATCTACACCATGATAGGATACTTGAGCCCAAATTTCAGCATCCTAGCTTTTACCGTTTGGGCTGTGGGCTGTTGACGCGGTTTCCTTTTGTGCCCCAACATTTTTTTACAGGACAACTCCCATATTTTGGGCCCCAAAAAAAATATCAAACAAGTAAAAAAGCTAAAGTCGGGTGTCCCGACTTTGAAATACTCTGAACATATGTTTACAATAATTATAGAAAATAAAAAAAAATTTGATCGATTTTACCTCTCTCGGTATTTGAACTCACGTAAAGGGTGTATAATTGAACATTTACATAGCAATTGCGTCTGTGTGAGTGTATTCGTGTCTGTGTAAGCATTTTCGCAGTCAACCAAACAGCAACATCAACAACAGCCGCGGGCAGCGCTTGAGCTGCGCTGCATCAGCAAATATATTTATGGCTATAACTTCTTGTTAAATCGGTCTATCATAATGAAATTTGGCATACGGACACATAATAACCAACTGGGGGTATTTCCAAAATTTTAGTTCGAAATTCCAAGAATTACGAGAGTGAGAGAAAATCGCGATTTGCTTTGGAGAGGGGGGCGGGAGGGAAATTCCAAAATACACATTTGCGGGCAGCGCTTGATGACTTTGCTTTTACAAATCAACAATAGACAAATCATTCAGCTACTAATCATGAACCCATCGCCAAAGGGAACAACCCGTTTAATAAGTCTTGTACTAGAAAACTTAAGGTAAAAACAGGGGCTTGCTGCTGAAGAAGTAATTCAAAACGTGGTTGACAGCTTTTTTTCCAATTCAAGTTCTCGAAGACCGTTTTTTTGGCGTTCGCTTTGGCGATCTCATTCCTTCTGGGGCAGCATTTGTTAAGCATATTTAAATTTTAAAAACAATAAATCGGTTCAATATGCCGGATCAATTCCAATAGTGATATCTGAAAAAAAACAGTTCGGGTATTAGGGGCAAAAGTTGAAAGTGGACTGTTTTACTATACATTTAACTAAGCCGGCAGGATCCCGCACATCGGCCGCAATCTGAGCAGAAGTATTTTTTAGTCCAGCCTTATTCCGACGAGTTTTACGTTTTTTATTAATATATCCTAATTGGATATTCCTGTAGTTAGGATTGTTGTATGTGTATACTTTTCCTATAACTAGGGGGACATCACGGTTCCGCAATTGCATTTTTTAAGCGAATTTTTTATCTTTATTCCAGAATTTCTTGTGTATATTCATTTATAGGAAGTGTTTCGAAGTGTGACTTATCGAGAAATGAATTGTGATTCGATTGGAATGTTCATCATATACCCCCAAATAGGTGGGGATTTCCCCAAAGCACTGTACAGCAATTTGCGATCACTTGAAAATTTTAAAAACATCGTGAATATATCAAAAGCCAAACTAACCCTTTTAAAAACGATAGAAAATTTGGGTTAAGAACAGCATGACCAACACTATGTATAAATGTATAAATAGAATAAATAGAATCGGCCAAAATTTCCAAGTTTTTGTTCCATTTTGAGGTCGTATTTTTGGTCTATTTACAAATATTGTAATCTAATCAAGAAGTCACTTTTTCCAAATGTGTCACTGACATCATGATTTACTCACATATCATTTAATATATGTATATGGGTGGTATGAGCGTATAACCACGCCCACTTTTTAAAAATAGTTTATTGTTTGAAGCCTACTGTTTAAAATATAGACCTTGCTATAACTAACACTATAGGACCTAGGGATATTAAATTTAAAGTCCAAGATGCCTTATGTGAATACGCAGAAAATGTGTTTTTTAGAATTTCCCTACCTCCCCCCCTCTCCAATGCAAATCGCGATTACCTCTAACTCCCGTAATTCTTGGAATTTCTAACTAAAATTTTGCAAATACCTCCAGTTAGTTATTATGTGTCCGTATGCCAAGTTTCATCATAATAGGTCTTTAACAAGAAGTTATAGCCATAAATATATTTGACTAGCAGGTATTGCCCGTCTTAACCCGGCTCAATATAATGTTTCCAATTGTATTTATTTTGTGTGTGCATAACCTACCCATATGCTTCCGCATTATAAGTTACCAGTAGGAAGGCATTTAAGGTATATAAATGAACATTTTCTGTTCTTGACAAAAAATTATTCAGTAGTCCGTTACATTTTTGTTCTTGCCAAACTATTTGGTTAAACGAACATGACCACTATAACTAATATTTTTTAAAGCTCGTTTTCCCCCCCTTTGGAGCTAGAATTTTCCAAAAGCCTTTCTTAGTGTGCTCCTACACTATGATGGATACTTGAGTCCAAATTTCATCTTTTACCGTTTGGGCTGTGCGTTGATCACCAATTAGTCAGGACAAACTGTTTTATATATAACGCAACGTTTTAAGATAGACTATGTGCAAAAAAGGGGAATAATTCTAAATTCACATTTGAGTCTTTTCGTGCCATATTGAGTCAATACGGTCACGCACAAACTCGGAATATGAAACACGGCACCCGTGTCAAAAAGCACTGACAATTCTCATCTCAATTTGCTAGAGTAAAACTTTCGATAGTTGAAGCCACCGATACCATCAAAATATCGAAGTTTGAATGCAATAAGCAGAATATTTAAATAACAAAATCGAATTATTTATTGACATCAATAAGAACAAATCATATACATACATACATCTGCCCGCAATGCGAAGCAGAATATGCGTAGCTCCGTTATTCGGTTTTTGCTTTACTATCGCTTACGCAGTCGTTGCCTAGCGACGGTAACTGTAAACTTTTGGCGTTTTGCCTTTGCAATTAACATTAAATGGTCACAACGAAAGAAGAAGAGCGAGCCAATGACTTGCAGTTGTTGTTGTTTTTAGAGCATTATTTTTTTTACAATCAAACAACTGTGTTCGATTGCCCAATGTATACATTAATGCGAATGTACATACATGCTATATTCATACAAAGGCATACATACATACATATGTATGTTTCTCTTTACTTTTTCAACCGTACGTAGAGAACCGCACACATAGACACGAACTGTTGCTTGTTGTGTGTGTGAGTGTGTGTATGTGATGTCCCCAACTATTTGATATTTGTTGTTGCTGCATAAAGTTATTAATACCAAATGCACTAAACAAAGAAAAAATTACTTTTAAAAATGTTATATAATTTTCAATTAATTAACATTTCTTGCTGTGTCAGTGCAAGACGAATGTACATACATACATATGTAGATACATATGTACACATATAGATGTGCACATATGTATGGACATTCACACATTAGTGTCTCACATTTTGCTTTGGCTATTTCAATGTTTGTATGTGTGTATGTATACTTAGTTGTCCCCAACTGTTTGATATTTTGTATTGTTTGTTCTGCATGCTTTTGTAAAATGCATATTTTGAAAATCCATGAATGCAAAGTTGTAGATTTAGTTACGTAGATTACATTACCCAAATTTTAAATCGATCGGACTAAATTTATAACACAAACTTTTCATTTGAAATAGTGAATAAATATTAAAACCCAAATAATTCAAGCTCCAACACAAATCTAAGTATGCAGTTTTGTTTGTATTCTTTAATTGATTTTAGAAACTAAGTTTTAAGTCGATCGGTTGAAAAATGCGGATTTTTCAAACAAACTTTGGAGCTACATTTCCCCCCTTTGGAGCTACATTTTTCAATTTTCAAAAATCCCTTCTTAGTGCGCATCTACACCATGATAGGATACTTGAGCCCAAATTTCAGCATCCTAGCTTTTACCGTTTGGGCTGTGGGCTGTTGACGCGGTTTCCTTTTGTGCCCCAACATTTTTTTTTACAGGACAACTCCCATATTTTGGGCCCCAAAAAAAATATCAAACAAGTAAAAAAGCTAAAGTCGGGTGTCCCGACTTTGAAATACTCTGAACATATGTTTACAATAATTATAGAAAATAAAAAAATTAAGAAAATAAATAAAAAATTTGATCGATTTTACCTCTCTCGGTATTTGAACTCACGTAAAGGGTGTATAATTGAACATTTACATAGCAATTGCGTCTGTGTGAGTGTATGTATGCCTATGCGCATCTATTCGTGTCTGTGTAAGCATTTTCGCAGTCAACCAAACAGCAACATCAACAACAGCCGCGGGCAGCGCTTGAGCTGCGCTGCATCAGCAAATATATTTATGGCTATAACTTCTTGTTAAATCGGTCTATCATAATGAAATTTGGCATACGGACACATAATAACCAACTGGGGGTATTTCCAAAATTTTAGTTCGAAATTCCAAGAATTACGAGAGTGAGAGAAAATCGCGATTTGCTTTGGAGAGGGGGGCGGGAGGGAAATTCCAAAATACACATTTGCGGGCAGCGCTTGATGACTTTGCTTTTACAAATCAACAATAGACAAATCATTCAGCTACTAATCCTAAACCCATCGCCAAAGGGAACAACCCGTTTAATAAGTCTTGTACTAGAAAACTTAAGGTAAAAACAGGGGCTTGCTGCTGAAGAAGTAATTCAAAACGTGGTTGACAGCTTTTTTCCAATTCAAGTTCTCGAAGACCGTTTTTTTGCGTTCGCTTTGGCGATCTCATTCCTTCTGGGGCAGCATTTGTTAAGCATATTTAAATTTTAAAAACAATAAATCGGTTCAATATGCCGGATCAATTCCAATAGTGATATCTGAAAAAAACAGTTCGGGTATTAGGGGCAAAAGTTGAAAGTGGACTGTTTTACTATACATTTAACTAAGCCGGCAGGATCCCGCACATCGGCCGCAATCTGAGCAGAAGTATTTTTTAGTCCAGCCTTATTCCGACGAGTTTTACGTTTTTTATTAATATATCCTAATTGGATATTCCCGTAGTTAGGATTGTTGTATGTGTATACTACCTATAACTAGGGGGACATCACGGTTCCGCAATTGCATTTTTTAAGCGAATTTTTTATCTTTATTCCAGAATTTCTTGTGTATATTCATTTATAGGAAGTGTTTCGAAGTGTGACTTATCGAGAAATGAATTGTGATTCGATTGGAATAGGTGGGGATTTCCCCAAAGCACTGTACAGCAATTTGCGATCACTTGAAAATTTTAAAAACATCGTGAATATATCAAAAGCCAAACTAACCCTTTTAAAAACGATAGAAAATTTGGGGTAAGAACAGCATGACCAACACTATGTATAAATGTATAAATAGAATCGGCCAAAATTTCCAAGTTTTTGTTCCATTTTGAGGTCGTATTTTTGGTCTATTTACAAATATTGTAATCTAATCAAGAAGTCACTTTTTCCAAATGTGTCACTGACATCATGATTTACTCACATATCATTTAATATATGTATATGGGTGGTATGAGCGTATAACCACGCCCACTTTTTAAAAATAGTTTATTGTTTGAAGCCTACTGTTTAAAATATAGACCTTGCTATAACTAACACTATAGGACCTAGGGATATTAAATTTAAAGTCCAAGATGCCTTATGTGAATACGCAGAAAATGTGTTTTTTAGAATTTCCCTACCTCCCCCCTCTCCAATGCAAATCGCGATTACCTCTAACTCCCGTAATTCTTGGAATTTCTAACTAAAATTTTGCAAATACCTCCAGTTAGTTATTATGTGTCCGTATGCCAAGTTTCATCATAATAGGTCTTTGACAAGAAGTTATAGCCATAAATATATTTGACTAGCAGGTATTGCCCGTCTTAACCCGGCTCAATATAATGTTTCCAATTGTATTTATTTTGTGTGTGCATAACCTACCCATATGCTTCCGCATTATAAGTTACCAGTAGGAAGGCATTTAAGGTATATAAATGAACATTTTCTGTTCTTGACAAAAAATTATTCAGTAGTCCGTTACATTTTTGTTCTTGCCAAACTATTTGGAGCTAGAATTTTCCAAAAGCCTTTCTTAGTGTGCTCCTACACTATGATGGATACTTGAGTCCAAATTTCATCTTTTACCGTTTGGGCTGTGCGTTGATCACCAATTAGTCAGGACAAACTGTTTTATATATAACGCAACGTTTTAAGATAGACTATGTGCAAAAAAGGGGAATAATTCTAAATTCACATTTGAGTCTTTTCGTGCCATATTGAGTCAATACGGTCACGCACAAACTCGGAATATGAAACACGGCACCCGTGTCAAAAAGCACTGACAATTCTCATCTCAATTTGCTAGAGTAAAACTTTCGATAGTTGAAGCCACCGATACCATCAAAATATCGAAGTTTGAATGCAATAAGCAGAATATTTAAATAACAAAATCGAATTATTTATTGACATCAATAAGAACAAATCATATACATACATACATCTGCCCGCAATGCGAAGCAGAATATGCGTAGCTCCGTTATTCGGTTTTTGCTTTACTATCGCTTACGCAGTCGTTGCCTAGCGACGGTAACTGTAAACTTTTGGCGTTTTGCCTTTGCAATTAACATTAAATGGTCACAACGAAAGAAGAAGAGCGAGCCAATGACTTGCAGTTGTTGTTGTTTTTAGAGCATTATTTTTTTTACAATCAAACAACTGTGTTCGATTGCCCAATGTATACATTAATGCGAATGTACATACATGCTATATTCATACAAAGGCATACATACATACATATGTATGTTTCTCTTTACTTTTTCAACCGTACGTAGAGAACCGCACACATAGACACGAACTGTTGCTTGTTGTGTGTGTGAGTGTGTGTATGTGATGTCCCCAACTATTTGATATTTGTTGTTGCTGCATAAAGTTATTAATACCAAATGCACTAAACAAAGAAAAAATTACTTTTAAAAATGTTATATAATTTTCAATTAATTAACATTTCTTGCTGTGTCAGTGCAAGACGAATGTACATACATACATATGTAGATACATATGTACACACATAGATGTGCACATATGTATGGACATTCACACATTAGTGTCTCACATTTTGCTTTGGCTATTTCAATGTTTGTATGTGTGTATGTATACTTAGTTGTCCCCAACTGTTTGATATTTTGTATTGTTTGTTCTGCATGCTTTTGTAAAATGCATATTTTGAAAATCCATGAATGCAAAGTTGTAGATTTAGTTACGTAGATTACATTACCCCAAATTTTAAATCGATCGGACTAAATTTATAACACAAACTTTTCATTTGAAATAGTGAATAAATATTAAAACCCAAATAATTCAAGCTCCAACACAAATCTAAGTATTTTTCAAACAAACTTTGACTTTGGAGCTACATTTCCCCCCTTTGGAGCTCGAATTTTCCAAAATCTTCTTAGTGCGCATCTACACCATGATAGGATACTTGAGCCCAAATTTCAGCATCCTAGCTTTTACCGTTTGGGCTGTGGGCTGTTGACGCGGTTTCCTTTTGTGCCCCAACATTTTTTTTACAGGACAACTCCCATATTTTGGGCCCCAAAAAAAATATCAAACAAGTAAAAAAGCTAAAGTCGGGTGTCCCGACTTTGAAATACTCTGAACATATGTTTACAATAATTATAGAAAATAAAAAAATTAAGAAAATAAAAAAAAATTTGATCGATTTTACCTCTCTCGGTATTTGAACTCACGTAAAGGGTGTATAATTGAACATTTACATAGCAATTGCGTCTGTGTGAGTGTATTCGTGTCTGTGTAAGCATTTTCGCAGTCAACCAAACAGCAACATCAACAACAGCCGCGGGCAGCGCTTGAGCTGCGCTGCATCAGCAAATATATTTATGGCTATAACTTCTTGTTAAATCGGTCTATCATAATGAAATTTGGCATACGGACACATAATAACCAACTGGGGGTATTTCCAAAATTTTAGTTCGAAATTCCAAGAATTACGAGAGTGAGAGAAAATCGCGATTTGCTTTGGAGAGGGGGGCGGGAGGGAAATTCCAAAATACACATTTGCGGGCAGCGCTTGATGACTTTGCTTTTACAAATCAACAATAGACAAATCATTCAGCTACTAATCATGAACCCATCGCCAAAGGGAACAACCCGTTTAATAAGTCTTGTACTAGAAAACTTAAGGTAAAAACAGGGGCTTGCTGCTGAAGAAGTAATTCAAAACGTGGTTGACAGCTTTTTTCCAATTCAAGTTCTCGAAGACCGTTTTTTTTGCGTTCGCTTTGGCGATCTCATTCCTTCTGGGGCAGCATTTGTTAAGCATATTTAAATTTTAAAAACAATAAATCGGTTCAATATGCCGGATCAATTCCAATAGTGATATCTGAAAAAAACAGTTCGGGTATTAGGGGCAAAAGTTGAAAGTGGACTGTTTTACTATACATTTAACTAAGCCGGCAGGATCCCGCACATCGGCCGCAATTTGAGCAGAAGTATTTTTTAGTCCAGCCTTATTCCGACGAGTTTTACGTTTTTTATTAATATATCCTAATTGGATATTCCTGTAGTTAGGATTGTTGTATGTGTATACTTCCTATAACTAGGGGGACATCACGGTTCCGCAATTGCATTTTTTAAGCGAATTTTTTATCTTTATTCCAGAATTTCTTGTGTATATTCATTTATAGGAAGTGTTTCGAAGTGTGACTTATCGAGAAATGAATTGTGATTCGATTGGAATGTTCATCATATACCCCCAAATAGGTGGGGATTTCCCCAAAGCACTGTACAGCAATTTGCGATCACTTGAAAATTTTAAAAACATCGTGAATATATCAAAAGCCAAACTAACCCTTTTAAAAACGATAGAAAATTTGGGGTAAGAACAGCATGACCAACACTATGTATAAATGTATAAATAGAATAAATAGAATCGGCCAAAATTTCCAAGTTTTTGTTCCATTTTGAGGTCGTATTTTTGGTCTATTTACAAATATTGTAATCTAATCAAGAAGTCACTTTTTCCAAATGTGTCACTGACATCATGATTTACTCACATATCATTTAATATATGTATATGGGTGGTATGAGCGTATAACCACGCCCACTTTTTAAAAATAGTTTATTGTTTGAAGCCTACTGTTTAAAATATAGACCTTGCTATAACTAACACTATAGGACCTAGGGATATTAAATTTAAAGTCCAAGATGCCTTATGTGAATACGCAGAAAATGTGTTTTTTAGAATTTCCCTACCTCCCCCCCTCTCCAATGCAAATCGCGATTACCTCTAACTCCCGTAATTCTTGGAATTTCTAACTAAAATTTTGCAAATACCTCCAGTTAGTTATTATGTGTCCGTATGCCAAGTTTCATCATAATAGGTCTTTAACAAGAAGTTATAGCCATAAATATATTTGACTAGCAGGTATTGCCCGTCTTAACCCGGCTCAATATAATGTTTCCAATTGTATTTATTTTGTGTGTGCATAACCTACCCATATGCTTCCGCATTATAAGTTACCAGTAGGAAGGCATTTAAGGTATATAAATGAACATTTTCTGTTCTTGACAAAAAATTATTCAGTAGTCCGTTACATTTTTGTTCTTGCCAAACTATTTGGTTAAACGAACATGACCACTATAACTAATATTTTTTAAAGCTCGTTTTCCCCCCTTTGGAGCTAGAATTTTCCAAAAGCCTTTCTTAGTGTGCTCCTACACTATGATGGATACTTGAGTCCAAATTTCATCTTTTACCGTTTGGGCTGTGCGTTGATCACCAATTAGTCAGGACAAACTGTTTTATATATAACGCAACGTTTTAAGATAGACTATGTGCAAAAAAGGGGAATAATTCTAAATTCACATTTGAGTCTTTTCGTGCCATATTGAGTCAATACGGTCACGCACAAACTCGGAATATGAAACACGGCACCCGTGTCAAAAAGCACTGACAATTCTCATCTCAATTTGCTAGAGTAAAACTTTCGATAGTTGAAGCCACCGATACCATCAAAATATCGAAGTTTGAATGCAATAAGCAGAATATTTAAATAACAAAATCGAATTATTTATTGACATCAATAAGAACAAATCATATACATACATACATCTGCCCGCAATGCGAAGCAGAATATGCGTAGCTCCGTTATTCGGTTTTTGCTTTACTATCGCTTACGCAGTCGTTGCCTAGCGACGGTAACTGTAAACTTTTGGCGTTTTGCCTTTGCAATTAACATTAAATGGTCACAACGAAAGAAGAAGAGCGAGCCAATGACTTGCAGTTGTTGTTGTTTTTAGAGCATTATTTTTTTTACAATCAAACAACTGTGTTCGATTGCCCAATGTATACATTAATGCGAATGTACATACATGCTATATTCATACAAAGGCATACATACATACATATGTATGTTTCTCTTTACTTTTTCAACCGTACGTAGAGAACCGCACACATAGACACGAACTGTTGCTTGTTGTGTGTGTGAGTGTGTGTATGTGATGTCCCCAACTATTTGATATTTGTTGTTGCTGCATAAAGTTATTAATGCCAAATGCACTAAACAAAGAAAAAATTACTTTTAAAAATGTTATATAATTTTCAATTAATTAACATTTCTTGCTGTGTCAGTGCAAGACGAATGTACATACATACATATGTAGATACATATGTACACACATAGATGTGCACATATGTATGGACATTCACACATTAGTGTCTCACATTTTGCTTTGGCTATTTCAATGTTTGTATGTGTGTATGTATACTTAGTTGTCCCCAACTGTTTGATATTTTGTATTGTTTGTTCTGCATGCTTTTGTAAAATGCATATTTTGAAAATCCATGAATGCAAAGTTGTAGATTTAGTTACGTAGATTACATTACCCAAATTTTAAATCGATCGGACTAAATTTATAACACAAACTTTTCATTTGAAATAGTGAATAAATATTAAAACCCAAATAATTCAAGCTCCAACACAAATCTAAGTATGCAGTTTTGTTTGTATTCTTTAATTGATTTTAGAAACTAAGTTTTAAGTCGATCGGTTGAAAAATGCGGATTTTTCAAACAAACTTTGGAGCTACATTTCCCCCCTTTGGAGCTCGAATTTTCCAAAATCCCTTCTTAGTGCGCATCTACACCATGATAGGATACTTGAGCCCAAATTTCAGCATCCTAGCTTTTACCGTTTGGGCTGTGGGCTGTTGACGCGGTTTCCTTTTGTGCCCCAACATTTTTTTTTACAGGACAACTCCCATATTTTGCGCCCCAAAAAAAATATCAAACAAGTAAAAAAGCTAAAGTCGGGTGTCCCGACTTTGAAATACTCTGAACATATGTTTACAATAATTATAGAAAATAAAAAAATTAAGAAAATAAAAAAAAAATTTGATCGATTTTACCTCTCTCGGTATTTGAACTCACGTAAAGGGTGTATAATTGAACATTTACATAGCAATTGCGTCTGTGTGAGTGTATGTATGCCTATGCGCATCTATTCGTGTCTGTGTAAGCATTTTCGCAGTCAACCAAACAGCAACATCAACAACAGCCGCGGGCAGCGCTTGAGCTGCGCTGCATCAGCAAATATATTTATGGCTATAACTTCTTGTTAAATCGGTCTATCATAATGAAATTTGGCATACGGACACATAATAACCAACTGGGGGTATTTCCAAAATTTTAGTTCGAAATTCCAAGAATTACGAGAGTGAGAGAAAATCGCGATTTGCTTTGGAGAGGGGGGCGGGAGGGAAATTCCAAAATACACATTTGCGGGCAGCGCTTGATGACTTTGCTTTTACAAATCAACAATAGACAAATCATTCAGCTACTAATCCTAAACCCATCGCCAAAGGGAACAACCCGTTTAATAAGTCTTGTACTAGAAAACTTAAGGTAAAAACAGGGGCTTGCTGCTGAAGAAGTAATTCAAAACGTGGTTGACAGCTTTTTTCCAATTCAAGTTCTCGAAGACCGTTTTTTTGCGTTCGCTTTGGCGATCTCATTCCTTCTGGGGCAGCATTTGTTAAGCATATTTAAATTTTAAAAACAATAAATCGGTTCAATATGCCGGATCAATTCCAATAGTGATATCTGAAAAAAACAGTTCGGGTATTAGGGGCAAAAGTTGAAAGTGGACTGTTTTACTATACATTTAACTAAGCCGGCAGGATCCCGCACATCGGCCGCAATCTGAGCAGAAGTATTTTTTAGTCCAGCCTTATTCCGACGAGTTTTACGTTTTTTATTAATATATCCTAATTGGATATTCCCGTAGTTAGGATTGTTGTATGTGTATACTACCTATAACTAGGGGGACATCACGGTTCCGCAATTGCATTTTTTAAGCGAATTTTTTATCTTTATTCCAGAATTTCTTGTGTATATTCATTTATAGGAAGTGTTTCGAAGTGTGACTTATCGAGAAATGAATTGTGATTCGATTGGAATAGGTGGGGATTTCCCCAAAGCACTGTACAGCAATTTGCGATCACTTGAAAATTTTAAAAACATCGTGAATATATCAAAAGCCAAACTAACCCTTTTAAAAACGATAGAAAATTTGGGGTAAGAACAGCATGACCAACACTATGTATAAATGTATAAATAGAATCGGCCAAAATTTCCAAGTTTTTGTTCCATTTTGAGGTCGTATTTTTGGTCTATTTACAAATATTGTAATCTAATCAAGAAGTCACTTTTTCCAAATGTGTCACTGACATCATGATTTACTCACATATCATTTAATATATGTATATGGGTGGTATGAGCGTATAACCACGCCCACTTTTTAAAAATAGTTTATTGTTTGAAGCCTACTGTTTAAAATATAGACCTTGCTATAACTAACACTATAGGACCTAGGGATATTAAATTTAAAGTCCAAGATGCCTTATGTGAATACGCAGAAAATGTGTTTTTTAGAATTTCCCTACCTCCCCCCTCTCCAATGCAAATCGCGATTACCTCTAACTCCCGTAATTCTTGGAATTTCTAACTAAAATTTTGCAAATACCTCCAGTTAGTTATTATGTGTCCGTATGCCAAGTTTCATCATAATAGGTCTTTGACAAGAAGTTATAGCCATAAATATATTTGACTAGCAGGTATTGCCCGTCTTAACCCGGCTCAATATAATGTTTCCAATTGTATTTATTTTGTGTGTGCATAACCTACCCATATGCTTCCGCATTATAAGTTACCAGTAGGAAGGCATTTAAGGTATATAAATGAACATTTTCTGTTCTTGACAAAAAATTATTCAGTAGTCCGTTACATTTTTGTTCTTGCCAAACTATTTGGTTAAACGAACATGACCACTATAACTAATATTTTTTAAAGCTCGTTTTCCCCCCTTTGGAGCTAGAATTTTCCAAAAGCCTTTCTTAGTGTGCTCCTACACTATGATGGATACTTGAGTCCAAATTTCATCTTTTACCGTTTGGGCTGTGCGTTGATCACCAATTAGTCAGGACAAACTGTTTTATATATAACGCAACGTTTTAAGATAGACTATGTGCAAAAAAGGGGAATAATTCTAAATTCACATTTGAGTCTTTTCGTGCCATATTGAGTCAATACGGTCACGCACAAACTCGGAATATGAAACACGGCACCCGTGTCAAAAAGCACTGACAATTCTCATCTCAATTTGCTAGAGTAAAACTTTCGATAGTTGAAGCCACCGATACCATCAAAATATCGAAGTTTGAATGCAATAAGCAGAATATTTAAATAACAAAATCGAATTATTTATTGACATCAATAAGAACAAATCATATACATACATACATCTGCCCGCAATGCGAAGCAGAATATGCGTAGCTCCGTTATTCGGTTTTTGCTTTACTATCGCTTACGCAGTCGTTGCCTAGCGACGGTAACTGTAAACTTTTGGCGTTTTGCCTTTGCAATTAACATTAAATGGTCACAACGAAAGAAGAAGAGCGAGCCAATGACTTGCAGTTGTTGTTGTTTTTAGAGCATTATTTTTTTTACAATCAAACAACTGTGTTCGATTGCCCAATGTATACATTAATGCGAATGTACATACATGCTATATTCATACAAAGGCATACATACATACATATGTATGTTTCTCTTTACTTTTTCAACCGTACGTAGAGAACCGCACACATAGACACGAACTGTTGCTTGTTGTGTGTGTGAGTGTGTGTATGTGATGTCCCCAACTATTTGATATTTGTTGTTGCTGCATAAAGTTATTAATACCAAATGCACTAAACAAAGAAAAAATTACTTTTAAAAATGTTATATAATTTTCAATTAATTAACATTTCTTGCTGTGTCAGTGCAAGACGAATGTACATACATACATATGTAGATACATATGTACACACATAGATGTGCACATATGTATGGATATTCACACATTAGTGTCTCACATTTTGCTTTGGCTATTTCAATGTTTGTATGTGTGTATGTATACTTAGTTGTCCCCAACTGTTTGATATTTTGTATTGTTTGTTCTGCATGCTTTTGTAAAATGCATATTTTGAAAATCCATGAATGCAAAGTTTTAGATTTAGTTACGTAGATTACATTACCCAAATTTTAAATCGATCGGACTAAATTTATAACACAAACTTTTCATTTGAAATAGTGAATAAATATTAAAACCCAAATAATTCAAGCTCCAACACAAATCTAAGTATGCAGTTTTGTTTGTATTCTTTAATTGATTTTAGAAACTAAGTTTTAAGTCGATCGGTTGAAAAATGCGGATTTTTCAAACAAACTTTGGAGCTACATTTCCCCCCTTTGGAGCTCGAATTTTCCAAAATCCCTTCTTAGTGCGCATCTACACCATGATAGGATACTTGAGCCCAAATTTCAGCATCCTAGCTTTTACCGTTTGGGCTGTGGGCTGTTGACGCGGTTTCCTTTTGTGCCCCAACATTTTTTTTTACAGGACAACTCCCATATTTTGGGCCCCAAAAAAAATATCAAACAAGTAAAAAAGCTAAAGTCGGGTGTCCCGACTTTGAAATACTCTGAACATATGTTTACAATAATTATAGAAAATAAAAAAATTAAGAAAATAAAAAAAAAATTTGATCGATTTTACCTCTCTCGGTATTTGAACTCACGTAAAGGGTGTATAATTGAACATTTACATAGCAATTGCGTCTGTGTGAGTGTATGTATGCCTATGCGCATCTATTCGTGTCTGTGTAAGCATTTTCGCAGTCAACCAAACAGCAACATCAACAACAGCCGCGGGCAGCGCTTGAGCTGCGCTGCATCAGCAAATATATTTATGGCTATAACTTCTTGTTAAATCGGTCTATCATAATGAAATTTGGCATACGGACACATAATAACCAACTGGGGGTATTTCCAAAATTTTAGTTCGAAATTCCAAGAATTACGAGAGTGAGAGAAAATCGCGATTTGCTTTGGAGAGGGGGGCGGGAGGGAAATTCCAAAATACACATTTGCGGGCAGCGCTTGATGACTTTGCTTTTACAAATCAACAATAGACAAATCATTCAGCTACTAATCCTAAACCCATCGCCAAAGGGAACAACCCGTTTAATAAGTCTTGTACTAGAAAACTTAAGGTAAAAACAGGGGCTTGCTGCTGAAGAAGTAATTCAAAACGTGGTTGACAGCTTTTTTCCAATTCAAGTTCTCGAAGACCGTTTTTTTGCGTTCGCTTTGGCGATCTCATTCCTTCTGGGGCAGCATTTGTTAAGCATATTTAAATTTTAAAAACAATAAATCGGTTCAATATGCCGGATCAATTCCAATAGTGATATCTGAAAAAAACAGTTCGGGTATTAGGGGCAAAAGTTGAAAGTGGACTGTTTTACTATACATTTAACTAAGCCGGCAGGATCCCGCACATCGGCCGCAATCTGAGCAGAAGTATTTTTTAGTCCAGCCTTATTCCGACGAGTTTTACGTTTTTTATTAATATATCCTAATTGGATATTCCTGTAGTTAGGATTGTTGTATGTGTATACTTTTCCTATAACTAGGGGGACATCACGGTTCCGCAATTGCATTTTTTAAGCGAATTTTTTATCTTTATTCCAGAATTTCTTGTGTATATTCATTTATAGGAAGTGTTTCGAAGTGTGACTTATCGAGAAATGAATTGTGATTCGATTGGAATGTTCATCATATACCCCCAAATAGGTGGGGATTTCCCCAAAGCACTGTACAGCAATTTGCGATCACTTGAAAATTTTAAAAACATCGTGAATATATCAAAAGCCAAACTAACCCTTTTAAAAACGATAGAAAATTTGGGGTAAGAACAGCATGACCAACACTATGTATAAATGTATAAATAGAATAAATAGAATCGGCCAAAATTTCCAAGTTTTTGTTCCATTTTGAGGTCGTATTTTTGGTCTATTTACAAATATTGTAATCTAATCAAGAAGTCACTTTTTCCAAATGTGTCACTGACATCATGATTTACTCACATATCATTTAATATATGTATATGGGTGGTATGAGCGTATAACCACGCCCACTTTTTAAAAATAGTTTATTGTTTGAAGCCTACTGTTTAAAATATAGACCTTGCTATAACTAACACTATAGGACCTAGGGATATTAAATTTAAAGTCCAAGATGCCTTATGTGAATACGCAGAAAATGTGTTTTTTAGAATTTCCCTACCTCCCCCCCTCTCCAATGCAAATCGCGATTACCTCTAACTCCCGTAATTCTTGGAATTTCTAACTAAAATTTTGCAAATACCTCCAGTTAGTTATTATGTGTCCGTATGCCAAGTTTCATCATAATAGGTCTTTAACAAGAAGTTATAGCCATAAATATATTTGACTAGCAGGTATTGCCCGTCTTAACCCGGCTCAATATAATGTTTCCAATTGTATTTATTTTGTGTGTGCATAACCTACCCATATGCTTCCGCATTATAAGTTACCAGTAGGAAGGCATTTAAGGTATATAAATGAACATTTTCTGTTCTTGACAAAAAATTATTCAGTAGTCCGTTACATTTTTGTTCTTGCCAAACTATTTGGTTAAACGAACATGACCACTATAACTAATATTTTTTAAAGCTCGTTTTCCCCCCTTTGGAGCTAGAATTTTCCAAAAGCCTTTCTTAGTGTGCTCCTACACTATGATGGATACTTGAGTCCAAATTTCATCTTTTACCGTTTGGGCTGTGCGTTGATCACCAATTAGTCAGGACAAACTGTTTTATATATAACGCAACGTTTTAAGATAGACTATGTGCAAAAAAGGGGAATAATTCTAAATTCACATTTGAGTCTTTTCGTGCCATATTGAGTCAATACGGTCACGCACAAACTCGGAATATGAAACACGGCACCCGTGTCAAAAAGCACTGACAATTCTCATCTCAATTTGCTAGAGTAAAACTTTCGATAGTTGAAGCCACCGATACCATCAAAATATCGAAGTTTGAATGCAATAAGCAGAATATTTAAATAACAAAATCGAATTATTTATTGACATCAATAAGAACAAATCATATACATACATACATCTGCCCGCAATGCGAAGCAGAATATGCGTAGCCTCCGTTATTCGGTTTTTGCTTTACTATCGCTTACGCAGTCGTTGCCTAGCGACGGTAACTGTAAACTTTTGGCGTTTTGCCTTTGCAATTAACATTAAATGGTCACAACGAAAGAAGAAGAGCGAGCCAATGACTTGCAGTTGTTGTTGTTTTTAGAGCATTATTTTTTTTACAATCAAACAACTGTGTTCGATTGCCCAATGTATACATTAATGCGAATGTACATACATGCTATATTCATACAAAGGCATACATACATACATATGTATGTTTCTCTTTACTTTTTCAACCGTACGTAGAGAACCGCACACATAGACACGAACTGTTGCTTGTTGTGTGTGTGAGTGTGTGTATGTGATGTACCCAACTATTTGATATTTGTTGTTGCTGCATAAAGTTATTAATGCCAAATGCACTAAACAAAGAAAAAATTACTTTTAAAAATGTTATATAATTTTCAATTAATCAACATTTCTTGCTGTGTCAGTGCAAGACGAATGTACATACATACATATGTATATACATAGATGTGCACATATGTATGGACATTCACACATTAGTGTCTCACATTTTGCTTTGGCTATTTCAATGTTTGTATGTGTGTATGTATACTTAGTTGTCCCCAACTGTTTGATATTTTGTATTGTTTGTTCTGCATGCTTTTGTAAAATGCATATTTTGAAAATCCATGAATGCAAAGTTGTAGATTTAGTTACGTAGATTACATTACCCAAATTTTAAATCGATCGGACTAAATTTATAACACAAACTTTTCATTTGAAATAGTGAATAAATATTAAAACCCAAATAATTCAAGCTCCAACACAAATCTAAGTATGCAGTTTTGTTTGTATTCTTTAATTGATTTTAGAAACTAAGTTTTAAGTCGATCGGTTGAAAAATGCGGATTTTTCAAACAAACTTTGGAGCTACATTTCCCCCCTTTGGAGCTCGAATTTTCCAAAATCCCTTCTTAGTGCGCATCTACACCATGATAGGATACTTGAGCCCAAATTTCAGCATCCTAGCTTTTACCGTTTGGGCTGTGGGCTGTTGACGCGGTTTCCTTTTGTGCCCCAACATTTTTTTTTACAGGACAACTCCCATATTTTGGGCCCCAAAAAAAATATCAAACAAGTAAAAAAGCTAAAGTCGGGTGTCCCGACTTTGAAATACTCTGAACATATGTTTACAATAATTATAGAAAATAAAAAAATTAAGAAAATAAAAAAAAAATTTGATCGATTTTACCTCTCTCGGTATTTGAACTCACGGGAAGGGTGTATAATTGAACATTTACATAGCAATTGCGTCTGTGTGAGTGTATGTATGCCTATGCGCATCTATTCGTGTCTGTGTAAGCATTTTCGCAGTCAACCAAACAGCAACATCAACAACAGCCGCGGGCAGCGCTTGAGCTGCGCTGCATCAGCAAATATATTTATGGCTATAACTTCTTGTTAAATCGGTCTATCATAATGAAATTTGGCATACGGACACATAATAACCAACTGGGGGTATTTCCAAAATTTTAGTTCGAAATTCCAAGAATTACGAGAGTGAGAGAAAATCGCGATTTGCTTTGGAGAGGGGGGCGGGAGGGAAATTCCAAAATACACATTTGCGGGCAGCGCTTGATGACTTTGCTTTTACAAATCAACAATAGACAAATCATTCAGCTACTAATCCTAAACCCATCGCCAAAGGGAACAACCCGTTTAATAAGTCTTGTACTAGAAAACTTAAGGTAAAAACAGGGGCTTGCTGCTGAAGAAGTAATTCAAAACGTGGTTGACAGCTTTTTTCCAATTCAAGTTCTCGAAGACCGTTTTTTTGCGTTCGCTTTGGCGATCTCATTCCTTCTGGGGCAGCATTTGTTAAGCATATTTAAATTTTAAAAACAATAAATCGGTTCAATATGCCGGATCAATTCCAATAGTGATATCTGAAAAAAACAGTTCGGGTATTAGGGGCAAAAGTTGAAAGTGGACTGTTTTACTATACATTTAACTAAGCCGGCAGGATCCCGCACATCGGCCGCAATCTGAGCAGAAGTATTTTTTAGTCCAGCCTTATTCCGACGAGTTTTACGTTTTTTATTAATATATCCTAATTGGATATTCCTGTAGTTAGGATTGTTGTATGTGTATACTTTTCCTATAACTAGGGGGACATCACGGTTCCGCAATTGCATTTTTTAAGCAAATTTTTTATCTTTATTCCAGAATTTCTTGTGTATATTCATTTATAGGAAGTGTTTCGAAGTGTGACTTATCGAGAAATGAATTGTGATTCGATTGGAATGTTCATCATATACCCCCAAATAGGTGGGGATTTCCCCAAAGCACTGTACAGCAATTTGCGATCACTTGAAAATTTTAAAAACATCGTGAATATATCAAAAGCCAAACTAACCCTTTTAAAAACGATAGAAAATTTGGGGTAAGAACAGCATGACCAACACTATGTATAAATGTATAAATAGAATAAATAGAATCGGCCAAAATTTCCAAGTTTTTGTTCCATTTTGAGGTCGTATTTTTGGTCTATTTACAAATATTGTAATCTAATCAAGAAGTCACTTTTTCCAAATGTGTCACTGACATCATGATTTACTCACATATCATTTAATATATGTATATGGGTGGTATGAGCGTATAACCACGCCCACTTTTTAAAAATAGTTTATTGTTTGAAGCCTACTGTTTAAAATATAGACCTTGCTATAACTAACACTATAGGACCTAGGGATATTAAATTTAAAGTCCAAGATGCCTTATGTGAATACGCAGAAAATGTGTTTTTTAGAATTTCCCTACCTCCCCCCCTCTCCAATGCAAATCGCGATTACCTCTAACTCCCGTAATTCTTGGAATTTCTAACTAAAATTTTGCAAATACCTCCAGTTAGTTATTATGTGTCCGTATGCCAAGTTTCATCATAATAGGTCTTTAACAAGAAGTTATAGCCATAAATATATTTGACTAGCAGGTATTGCCCGTCTTAACCCGGCTCAATATAATGTTTCCAATTGTATTTATTTTGTGTGTGCATAACCTACCCATATGCTTCCGCATTATAAGTTACCAGTAGGAAGGCATTTAAGGTATATAAATGAACATTTTCTGTTCTTGACAAAAAATTATTCAGTAGTCCGTTACATTTTTGTTCTTGCCAAACTATTTGGTTAAACGAACATGACCACTATAACTAATATTTTTTAAAGCTCGTTTTCCCCCCTTTGGAGCTAGAATTTTCCAAAAGCCTTTCTTAGTGTGCTCCTACACTATGATGGATACTTGAGTCCAAATTTCATCTTTTACCGTTTGGGCTGTGCGTTGATCACCAATTAGTCAGGACAAACTGTTTTATATATAACGCAACGTTTTAAGATAGACTATGTGCAAAAAAGGGGAATAATTCTAAATTCACATTTGAGTCTTTTCGTGCCATATTGAGTCAATACGGTCACGCACAAACTCGGAATATGAAACACGGCACCCGTGTCAAAAAGCACTGACAATTCTCATCTCAATTTGCTAGAGTAAAACTTTCGATAGTTGAAGCCACCGATACCATCAAAATATCGAAGTTTGAATGCAATAAGCAGAATATTTAAATAACAAAATCTAATTATTTATTGACATCAATAAGAACAAATCATATACATACATACATCTGCCCGCAATGCGAAGCAGAATATGCGTAGCTCCGTTATTCGGTTTTTGCTTTACTATCGCTTACGCAGTCGTTGCCTAGCGACGGTAACTGTAAACTTTTGGCGTTTTGCCTTTGCAATTAACATTAAATGGTCACAACGAAAGAAGAAGAGCGAGCCAATGACTTGCAGTTGTTGTTGTTTTTAGAGCATTATTTTTTTTACAATCAAACAACTGTGTTCGATTGCCCAATGTATACATTAATGCGAATGTACATACATGCTATATTCATACAAAGGCATACATACATACATATGTATGTTTCTCTTTACTTTTTCAACCGTACGTAGAGAACCGCACACATAGACACGAACTGTTGCTTGTTGTGTGTGTGAGTGTGTGTATGTGATGTCCCCAACTATTTGATATTTGTTGTTGCTGCATAAAGTTATTAATGCCAAATGCACTAAACAAAGAAAAAATTACTTTTAAAAATGTTATATAATTTTCAATTAATTAACATTTCTTGCTGTGTCAGTGCAAGACGAATGTACATACATAAATATGTAGATACATATGTACACACATAGATGTGCACATATGTATGGACATTCACACATTAGTGTCTCACATTTTGCTTTGGCTATTTCAATGTTTGTATGTGTGTATGTATACTTAGTTGTCCCCAACTGTTTGATATTTTGTATTGTTTGTTCTGCATGCTTTTGTAAAATGCATATTTTGAAAATCCATGAATGCAAAGTTGTAGATTTAGTTACGTAGATTACATTACCCAAATTTTAAATCGATCGGACTAAATTTATAACACAAACTTTTCATTTGAAATAGTGAATAAATATTAAAACCCAAATAATTCAAGCTCCAACACAAATCTAAGTATTTTTCAAACAAACTTTGGAGCTACATTTCCCCCCTTTGGAGCTCGAATTTTCCAAAATCTTCTTAGTGCGCATCTACACCATGATAGGATACTTGAGCCCAAATTTCAGCATCCTAGCTTTTACCGTTTGGGCTGTGGGCTGTTGACGCGGTTTCCTTTTGTGCCCCAACATTTTTTTTACAGGACAACTCCCATATTTTGGGCCCCAAAAAAAATATCAAACAAGTAAAAAAGCTAAAGTCGGGTGTCCCGACTTTGAAATACTCTGAACATATGTTTACAATAATTATAGAAAATAAAAAAATTAAGAAAATAAAAAAAAATTTGATCGATTTTACCTCTCTCGGTATTTGAACTCACGTAAAGGGTGTATAATTGAACATTTACATAGCAATTGCGTCTGTGTGAGTGTATTCGTGTCTGTGTAAGCATTTTCGCAGTCAACCAAACAGCAACATCAACAACAGCCGCGGGCAGCGCTTGAGCTGCGCTGCATCAGCAAATATATTTATGGCTATAACTTCTTGTTAAATCGGTCTATCATAATGAAATTTGGCATACGGACACATAATAACCAACTGGGGGTATTTCCAAAATTTTAGTTCGAAATTCCAAGAATTACGAGAGTGAGAGAAAATCGCGATTTGCTTTGGAGAGGGGGGCGGGAGGGAAATTCCAAAATACACATTTGCGGGCAGCGCTTGATGACTTTGCTTTTACAAATCAACAATAGACAAATCATTCAGCTACTAATCATGAACCCATCGCCAAAGGGAACAACCCGTTTAATAAGTCTTGTACTAGAAAACTTAAGGTAAAAACAGGGGCTTGCTGCTGAAGAAGTAATTCAAAACGTGGTTGACAGCTTTTTTCCAATTCAAGTTCTCGAAGACCGTTTTTTTGCGTTCGCTTTGGCGATCTCATTCCTTCTGGGGCAGCATTTGTTAAGCATATTTAAATTTTAAAAACAATAAATCGGTTCAATATGCCGGATCAATTCCAATAGTGATATCTGAAAAAAACAGTTCGGGTATTAGGGGCAAAAGTTGAAAGTGGACTGTTTTACTATACATTTAACTAAGCCGGCAGGATCCCGCACATCGGCCGCAATCTGAGCAGAAGTATTTTTTAGTCCAGCCTTATTCCGACGAGTTTTACGTTTTTTATTAATATATCCTAATTGGATATTCCTGTAGTTAGGATTGTTGTATGTGTATACTTTTCCTATAACTAGGGGGACATCACGGTTCCGCAATTGCATTTTTTAAGCAAATTTTTTATCTTTATTCCAGAATTTCTTGTGTATATTCATTTATAGGAAGTGTTTCGAAGTGTGACTTATCGAGAAATGAATTGTGATTCGATTGGAATGTTCATCATATACCCCCAAATAGGTGGGGATTTCCCCAAAGCACTGTACAGCAATTTGCGATCACTTGAAAATTTTAAAAACATCGTGAATATATCAAAAGGCCAAACTAACCCTTTTAAAAACGATAGAAAATTTGGGGTAAGAACAGCATGACCAACACTATGTATAAATGTATAAATAGAATAAATAGAATCGGCCAAAATTTCCAAGTTTTTGTTCCATTTTGAGGTCGTATTTTTGGTCTATTTACAAATATTGTAATCTAATCAAGAAGTCACTTTTTCCAAATGTGTCACTGACATCATGATTTACTCACATATCATTTAATATATGTATATGGGTGGTATGAGCGTATAACCACGCCCACTTTTTAAAAATAGTTTATTGTTTGAAGCCTACTGTTTAAAATATAGACCTTGCTATAACTAACACTATAGGACCTAGGGATATTAAATTTAAAGTCCAAGATGCCTTATGTGAATACGCAGAAAATGTGTTTTTTAGAATTTCCCTACCTCCCCCCCTCTCCAATGCAAATCGCGATTACCTCTAACTCCCGTAATTCTTGGAATTTCTAACTAAAATTTTGCAAATACCTCCAGTTAGTTATTATGTGTCCGTATGCCAAGTTTCATCATAATAGGTCTTTAACAAGAAGTTATAGCCATAAATATATTTGACTAGCAGGTATTGCCCGTCTTAACCCGGCTCAATATAATGTTTCCAATTGTATTTATTTTGTGTGTGCATAACCTACCCATATGCTTCCGCATTATAAGTTACCAGTAGGAAGGCATTTAAGGTATATAAATGAACATTTTCTGTTCTTGACAAAAAATTATTCAGTAGTCCGTTACATTTTTGTTCTTGCCAAACTATTTGGTTAAACGAACATGACCACTATAACTAATATTTTTTAAAGCTCGTTTTCCCCCCTTTGGAGCTAGAATTTTCCAAAAGCCTTTCTTAGTGTGCTCCTACACTATGATGGATACTTGAGTCCAAATTTCATCTTTTACCGTTTGGGCTGTGCGTTGATCACCAATTAGTCAGGACAAACTGTTTTATATATAACGCAACGTTTTAAGATAGACTATGTGCAAAAAAGGGGAATAATTCTAAATTCACATTTGAGTCTTTTCGTGCCATATTGAGTCAATACGGTCACGCACAAACTCGGAATATGAAACACGGCACCCGTGTCAAAAAGCACTGACAATTCTCATCTCAATTTGCTAGAGTAAAACTTTCGATAGTTGAAGCCACCGATACCATCAAAATATCGAAGTTTGAATGCAATAAGCAGAATATTTAAATAACAAAATCGAATTATTTATTGACATCAATAAGAACAAATCATATACATACATACATCTGCCCGCAATGCGAAGCAGAATATGCGTAGCTCCGTTATTCGGTTTTTGCTTTACTATCGCTTACGCAGTCGTTGCCTAGCGACGGTAACTGTAAACTTTTGGCGTTTTGCCTTTGCAATTAACATTAAATGGTCACAACGAAAGAAGAAGAGCGAGCCAATGACTTGCAGTTGTTGTTGTTTTTAGAGCATTATTTTTTTTACAATCAAACAACTGTGTTCGATTGCCCAATGTATACATTAATGCGAATGTACATACATGCTATATTCATACAAAGGCATACATACATACATATGTATGTTTCTCTTTACTTTTTCAACCGTACGTAGAGAACCGCACACATAGACACGAACTGTTGCTTGTTGTGTGTGTGAGTGTGTGTATGTGATGTCCCCAACTATTTGATATTTGTTGTTGCTGCATAAAGTTATTAATGCCAAATGCACTAAACAAAGAAAAAATTACTTTTAAAAATGTTATATAATTTTCAATTAATTAACATTTCTTGCTGTGTCAGTGCAAGACGAATGTACATACATACATATGTAGATACATATGTACACACATAGATGTGCACATATGTATGGACATTCACACATTAGTGTCTCACATTTTGCTTTGGCTATTTCAATGTTTGTATGTGTGTATGTATACTTAGTTGTCCCCAACTGTTTGATATTTTGTATTGTTTGTTCTGCATGCTTTTGTAAAATGCATATTTTGAAAATCCATGAATGCAAAGTTGTAGATTTAGTTACGTAGATTACATTACCCAAATTTTAAATCGATCGGACTAAATTTATAACACAAACTTTTCATTTGAAATAGTGAATAAATATTAAAACCCAAATAATTCAAGCTCCAACACAAATCTAAGTATGCAGTTTTGTTTGTATTCTTTAATTGATTTTAGAAACTAAGTTTTAAGTCGATCGGTTGAAAAATGCGGATTTTTCAAACAAACTTTGGAGCTACATTTCCCCCCTTTGGAGCTCGAATTTTCCAAAATCCCTTCTTAGTGCGCATCTACACCATGATAGGATACTTGAGCCCAAATTTCAGCATCCTAGCTTTTACCGTTTGGGCTGTGGGCTGTTGACGCGGTTTCCTTTTGTGCCCCAACATTTTTTTTACAGGACAACTCCCATATTTTGGGCCCCAAAAAAAAATATCAAACAAGTAAAAAAGCTAAAGTCGGGTGTCCCGACTTTGAAATACTCTGAACATATGTTTACAATAATTATAGAAAATAAAAAAATTAAGAAAATAAATAAAAAATTTGATCGATTTTACCTCTCTCGGTATTTGAACTCACGTAAAGGGTGTATAATTGAACATTTACATAGCAATTGCGTCTGTGTGAGTGTATGTATGCCTATGCGCATCTATTCGTGTCTGTGTAAGCATTTTCGCAGTCAACCAAACAGCAACATCAACAACAGCCGCGGGCAGCGCTTGAGCTGCGCTGCATCAGCAAATATATTTATGGCTATAACTTCTTGTTAAATCGGTCTATCATAATGAAATTTGGCATACGGACACATAATAACCAACTGGGGGTATTTCCAAAATTTTAGTTCGAAATTCCAAGAATTACGAGAGTGAGAGAAAATCGCGATTTGCTTTGGAGAGGGGGGCGGGAGGGAAATTCCAAAATACACATTTGCGGGCAGCGCTTGATGACTTTGCTTTTACAAATCAACAATAGACAAATCATTCAGCTACTAATCATAAACCCATCGCCAAAGGGAACAACCCGTTTAATAAGTCTTGTACTAGAAAACTTAAGGTAAAAACAGGGGCTTGCTGCTGAAGAAGTAATTCAAAACGTGGTTGACAGCTTTTTTCCAATTCAAGTTCTCGAAGACCGTTTTTTTGCGTTCGCTTTGGCGATCTCATTCCTTCTGGGGCAGCATTTGTTAAGCATATTTAAATTTTAAAAACAATAAATCGGTTCAATATGCCGGATCAATTCCAATAGTGATATCTGAAAAAAACAGTTCGGGTATTAGGGGCAAAAGTTGAAAGTGGACTGTTTTACTATACATTTAACTAAGCCGGCAGGATCCCGCACATCGGCCGCAATCTGAGCAGAAGTATTTTTTAGTCCAGCCTTATTCCGACGAGTTTTACGTTTTTTATTAATATATCCTAATTGGATATTCCTGTAGTTAGGATTGTTGTATGTGTATACTTTTCCTATAACTAGGGGGACATCACGGTTCCGCAATTGCATTTTTTAAGCAAATTTTTTATCTTTATTCCAGAATTTCTTGTGTATATTCATTTATAGGAAGTGTTTCGAAGTGTGACTTATCGAGAAATGAATTGTGATTCGATTGGAATGTTCATCATATACCCCCAAATAGGTGGGGATTTCCCCAAAGCACTGTACAGCAATCTGCGATCACTTGAAAATTTTAAAAACATCGTGAATATATCAAAGGCCAAACTAACCCTTTTAAAAACGATAGCAAATTTGGGGTAAGAACAGCATGACCAACACTATGTATAAATGTATAAATAGAATAAATAGAATCGGCCAAAATTTCCAAGTTTTTGTTCCATTTTGAGGTCGTATTTTTGGTCTATTTACAAATATTGTAATCTAATCAAGAAGTCACTTTTTCCAAATGTGTCACTGACATCATGATTTACTCACATATCATTTAATATATGTATATGGGTGGTATGAGCGTATAACCACGCCCACTTTTTAAAAATAGTTTATTGTTTGAAGCCTACTGTTTAAAATATAGACCTTGCTATAACTAACACTATAGGACCTAGGGATATTAAATTTAAAGTCCAAGATGCCTTATGTGAATACGCAGAAAATGTGTTTTTTAGAATTTCCCTACCTCCCCCCCTCTCCAATGCAAATCGCGATTACCTCTAACTCCCGTAATTCTTGGAATTTCTAACTAAAATTTTGCAAATACCTCCAGTTAGTTATTATGTGTCCGTATGCCAAGTTTCATCATAATAGGTCTTTAACAAGAAGTTATAGCCATAAATATATTTGACTAGCAGGTATTGCCCGTCTTAACCCGGCTCAATATAATGTTTCCAATTGTATTTATTTTGTGTGTGCATAACCTACCCATATGCTTCCGCATTATAAGTTACCAGTAGGAAGGCATTTAAGGTATATAAATGAACATTTTCTGTTCTTGACAAAAAATTATTCAGTAGTCCGTTACATTTTTGTTCTTGCCAAACTATTTGGTTAAACGAACATGACCACTATAACTAATATTTTTTAAAGCTCGTTTTCCCCCCTTTGGAGCTAGAATTTTCCAAAAGCCTTTCTTAGTGTGCTCCTACACTATGATGGATACTTGAGTCCAAATTTCATCTTTTACCGTTTGGGCTGTGCGTTGATCACCAATTAGTCAGGACAAACTGTTTTATATATAACGCAACGTTTTAAGATAGACTATGTGCAAAAAAGGGGAATAATTCTAAATTCACATTTGAGTCTTTTCGTGCCATATTGAGTCAATACGGTCACGCACAAACTCGGAATATGAAACACGGCACCCGTGTCAAAAAGCACTGACAATTCTCATCTCAATTTGCTAGAGTAAAACTTTCGATAGTTGAAGCCACCGATACCATCAAAATATCGAAGTTTGAATGCAATAAGCAGAATATTTAAATAACAAAATCTAATTATTTATTGACATCAATAAGAACAAATCATATACATACATACATCTGCCCGCAATGCGAAGCAGAATATGCGTAGCTCCGTTATTCGGTTTTTGCTTTACTATCGCTTACGCAGTCGTTGCCTAGCGACGGTAACTGTAAACTTTTGGCGTTTTGCCTTTGCAATTAACATTAAATGGTCACAACGAAAGAAGAAGAGCGAGCCAATGACTTGCAGTTGTTGTTGTTTTTAGAGCATTATTTTTTTTACAATCAAACAACTGTGTTCGATTGCCCAATGTATACATTAATGCGAATGTACATACATGCTATATTCATACAAAGGCATACATACATACATATGTATGTTTCTCTTTACTTTTTCAACCGTACGTAGAGAACCGCACACATAGACACGAACTGTTGCTTGTTGTATGTGATGTCCCCAACTATTTGATATTTGTTGTTGCTGCATAAAGTTATTAATGCCAAATGCACTAAACAAAGAAAAAATTACTTTTAAAAATGTTATATAATTTTCAATTAATTAACATTTCTTGCTGTGTCAGTGCAAGACGAATGTACATACATACATATGTAGATACATATGTACACACATAGATGTGCACATATGTATGGACATTCACACATTAGTGTCTCACATTTTGCTTTGGCTATTTCAATGTTTGTATGTGTGTATGTATACTTAGTTGTCCCCAACTGTTTGATATTTTGTATTGTTTGTTCTGCATGCTTTTGTAAAATGCATATTTTGAAAATCCATGAATGCAAAGTTGTAGATTTAGTTACGTAGATTACATTACCCAAATTTTAAATCGATCGGACTAAATTTATAACACA
The DNA here is from genome assembly GCF_003285725.1 of Scaptodrosophila lebanonensis. NCBI lineage: Eukaryota > Metazoa > Arthropoda > Insecta > Diptera > Drosophilidae > Scaptodrosophila > Scaptodrosophila lebanonensis. The sequence continues at coordinate 48,383 of NW_022060654.1, read as the reverse complement.
AACTTTTCATTTGAAATAGTGAATAAATATTAAAACCCAAATAATTCAAGCTCCAACACAAATCTAAGTATGCAGTTTTGTTTGTATTCTTTAATTGATTTTAGAAACTAAGTTTTAAGTCGATCGGTTGAAAAATGCGGATTTTTCAAACAAACTTTGGAGCTACATTTCCCCCCTTTGGAGCTCGAATTTTCCAAAATCCCTTCTTAGTGCGCATCTACACCATGATAGGATACTTGAGCCCAAATTTCAGCATCCTAGCTTTTACCGTTTGGGCTGTGGGCTGTTGACGCGGTTTCCTTTTGTGCCCCAATATTTTTTTTACAGGACAACTCCCATATTTTGGGCCCCAAAAAAAATATCAAACAAGTAAAAAAGCTAAAGTCGGGTGTCCCGACTTTGAAATACTCTGAACATATGTTTACAATAATTATAGAAAATAAAAAAATTAAGAAAATAAATAAAAAATTTGATCGATTTTACCTCTCTCGGTATTTGAACTCACGTAAAGGGTGTATAATTGAACATTTACATAGCAATTGCGTCTGTGTGAGTGTATGTATGCCTATGCGCATCTATTCGTGTCTGTGTAAGCATTTTCGCAGTCAACCAAACAGCAACATCAACAACAGCCGCGGGCAGCGCTTGAGCTGCGCTGCATCAGCAAATATATTTATGGCTATAACTTCTTGTTAAATCGGTCTATCATAATGAAATTTGGCATACGGACACATAATAACCAACTGGGGGTATTTCCAAAATTTTAGTTCGAAATTCCAAGAATTACGAGAGTGAGAGAAAATCGCGATTTGCTTTGGAGAGGGGGGCGGGAGGGAAATTCCAAAATACACATTTGCGGGCAGCGCTTGATGACTTTGCTTTTACAAATCAACAATAGACAAATCATTCAGCTACTAATCATAAACCCATCGCCAAAGGGAACAACCCGTTTAATAAGTCTTGTACTAGAAAACTTAAGGTAAAAACAGGGGCTTGCTGCTGAAGAAGTAATTCAAAACGTGGTTGACAGCTTTTTTCCAATTCAAGTTCTCGAAGACCGTTTTTTTTGCGTTCGCTTTGGCGATCTCATTCCTTCTGGGGCAGCATTTGTTAAGCATATTTAAATTTTAAAAACAATAAATCGGTTCAATATGCCGGATCAATTCCAATAGTGATATCTGAAAAAAAACAGTTCGGGTATTAGGGGCAAAAGTTGAAAGTGGACTGTTTTACTATACATTTAACTAAGCCGGCAGGATCCCGCACATCGGCCGCAATCTGAGCAGAAGTATTTTTTAGTCCAGCCTTATTCCGACGAGTTTTACGTTTTTTATTAATATATCCTAATTGGATATTCCTGTAGTTAGGATTGTTGTATGTGTATACTTTTCCTATAACTAGGGGGACATCACGGTTCCGCAATTGCATTTTTTAAGCAAATTTTTTATCTTTATTCCAGAATTTCTTGTGTATATTCATTTATAGGAAGTGTTTCGAAGTGTGACTTATCGAGAAATGAATTGTGATTCGATTGGAATGTTCATCATATACCCCCAAATAGGTGGGGACTTCCCCAAAGCACTGTACAGCAATTTGCGATCACTTGAAAATTTTAAAAACATCGTGAATATATCAAAGGCCAAACTAACCCTTTTAAAAACGATAGAAAATTTGGGGTAAGAACAGCATGACCAACACTATGTATAAATGTATAAATAGAATAAATAGAATCGGCCAAAATTTCCAAGTTTTTGTTCCATTTTGAGGTCGTATTTTTGGTCTATTTACAAATATTGTAATCTAATCAAGAAGTCACTTTTTCCAAATGTGTCACTGACATCATGATTTACTCACATATCATTTAATATATGTATATGGGTGGTATGAGCGTATAACCACGCCCACTTTTTAAAAATAGTTTATTGTTTGAAGCCTACTGTTTAAAATATAGACCTTGCTATAACTAACACTATAGGACCTAGGGATATTAAATTTAAAGTCCAAGATGCCTTATGTGAATACGCAGAAAATGTGTTTTTTAGAATTTCCCTACCTCCCCCCCTCTCCAATGCAAATCGCGATTACCTCTAACTCCCGTAATTCTTGGAATTTCTAACTAAAATTTTGCAAATACCTCCAGTTAGTTATTATGTGTCCGTATGCCAAGTTTCATCATAATAGGTCTTTAACAAGAAGTTATAGCCATAAATATATTTGACTAGCAGGTATTGCCCGTCTTAACCCGGCTCAATATAATGTTTCCAATTGTATTTATTTTGTGTGTGCATAACCTACCCATATGCTTCCGCATTATAAGTTACCAGTAGGAAGGCATTTAAGGTATATAAATGAACATTTTCTGTTCTTGACAAAAAATTATTCAGTAGTCCGTTACATTTTTGTTCTTGCCAAACTATTTGGTTAAACGAACATGACCACTATAACTAATATTTTTTAAAGCTCGTTTTCCCCCCTTTGGAGCTAGAATTTTCCAAAAGCCTTTCTTAGTGTGCTCCTACACTATGATGGATACTTGAGTCCAAATTTCATCTTTTACCGTTTGGGCTGTGCGTTGATCACCAATTAGTCAGGACAAACTGTTTTATATATAACGCAACGTTTTAAGATAGACTATGTGCAAAAAAGGGGAATAATTCTAAATTCACATTTGAGTCTTTTCGTGCCATATTGAGTCAATACGGTCACGCACAAACTCGGAATATGAAACACGGCACCCGTGTCAAAAAGCACTGACAATTCTCATCTCAATTTGCTAGAGTAAAACTTTCGATAGTTGAAGCCACCGATACCATCAAAATATCGAAGTTTGAATGCAATAAGCAGAATATTTAAATAACAAAATCTAATTATTTATTGACATCAATAAGAACAAATCATATACATACATACATCTGCCCGCAATGCGAAGCAGAATATGCGTAGCTCCGTTATTCGGTTTTTGCTTTACTATCGCTTACGCAGTCGTTGCCTAGTGACGGTAACTGTAAACTTTTGGCGTTTTGCCTTTGCAATTAACATTAAATGGTCACAACGAAAGAAGAAGAGCGAGCCAATGACTTGCAGTTGTTGTTGTTTTTAGAGCATTATTTTTTTTACAATCAAACAACTGTGTTCGATTGCCCAATGTATACATTAATGCGAATGTACATACATGCTATATTCATACAAAGGCATACATACATACATATGTATGTTTCTCTTTACTTTTTCAACCGTACGTAGAGAACCGCACACATAGACACGAACTGTTGCTTGTTGTGTGTGTGAGTGTGTGTATGTGATGTCCCCAACTATTTGATATTTGTTGTTGCTGCATAAAGTTATTAATGCCAAATGCACTAAACAAAGAAAAAATTACTTTTAAAAATGTTATATAATTTTCAATTAATTAACATTTCTTGCTGTGTCAGTGCAAGACGAATGTACATACATACATATGTAGATACATATGTACACACATAGATGTGCACATATGTATGGACATTCACACATTAGTGTCTCACATTTTGCTTTGGCTATTTCAATGTTTGTATGTGTGTATGTATACTTAGTTGTCCCCAACTGTTTGATATTTTGTATTGTTTGTTCTGCATGCTTTTGTAAAATGCATATTTTGAAAATCCATGAATGCAAAGTTGTAGATTTAGTTACGTAGATTACATTACCCAAATTTTAAATCGATCGGACTAAATTTATAACACAAACTTTTCATTTGAAATAGTGAATAAATATTAAAACCCAAATAATTCAAGCTCCAACACAAATCTAAGTATGCAGTTTTGTTTGTATTCTTTAATTGATTTTAGAAACTAAGTTTTAAGTCGATCGGTTGAAAAATGCGGATTTTTCAAACAAACTTTGGAGCTACATTTCCCCCCTTTGGAGCTCGAATTTTCCAAAATCCCTTCTTAGTGCGCATCTACACCATGATAGGATACTTGAGCCCAAATTTCAGCATCCTAGCTTTTACCGTTTGGGCTGTGGGCTGTTGACGCGGTTTCCTTTTGTGCCCCAACATTTTTTTTACAGGACAACTCCCATATTTTGGGCCCCAAAAAAAATATCAAACAAGTAAAAAAGCTAAAGTCGGGTGTCCCGACTTTGAAATACTCTGAACATATGTTTACAATAATTATAGAAAATAAAAAAATTAAGAAAATAAATAAAAAATTTGATCGATTTTACCTCTCTCGGTATTTGAACTCACGTAAAGGGTGTATAATTGAACATTTACATAGCAATTGCGTCTGTGTGAGTGTATGTATGCCTATGCGCATCTATTCGTGTCTGTGTAAGCATTTTCGCAGTCAACCAAACAGCAACATCAACAACAGCCGCGGGCAGCGCTTGAGCTGCGCTGCATCAGCAAATATATTTATGGCTATAACTTCTTGTTAAATCGGTCTATCATAATGAAATTTGGCATACGGACACATAATAACCAACTGGGGGTATTTCCAAAATTTTAGTTCGAAATTCCAAGAATTACGAGAGTGAGAGAAAATCGCGATTTGCTTTGGAGAGGGGGGCGGGAGGGAAATTCCAAAATACACATTTGCGGGCAGCGCTTGATGACTTTGCTTTTACAAATCAACAATAGACAAATCATTCAGCTACTAATCATAAACCCATCGCCAAAGGGAACAACCCGTTTAATAAGTCTTGTACTAGAAAACTTAAGGTAAAAACAGGGGCTTGCTGCTGAAGAAGTAATTCAAAACGTGGTTGACAGCTTTTTTCCAATTCAAGTTCTCGAAGACCGTTTTTTTTGCGTTCGCTTTGGCGATCTCATTCCTTCTGGGGCAGCATTTGTTAAGCATATTTAAATTTTAAAAACAATAAATCGGTTCAATATGCCGGATCAATTCCAATAGTGATATCTGAAAAAAACAGTTCGGGTATTAGGGGCAAAAGTTGAAAGTGGACTGTTTTACTATACATTTAACTAAGCCGGCAGGATCCCGCACATCGGCCGCAATCTGAGCAGAAGTATTTTTTAGTCCAGCCTTATTCCGACGAGTTTTACGTTTTTTATTAATATATCCTAATTGGATATTCCTGTAGTTAGGATTGTTGTATGTGTATACTTTTCCTATAACTAGGGGGACATCACGGTTCCGCAATTGCATTTTTTAAGCAAATTTTTTATCTTTATTCCAGAATTTCTTGTGTATATTCATTTATAGGAAGTGTTTCGAAGTGTGACTTATCGAGAAATGAATTGTGATTCGATTGGAATGTTCATCATATACCCCCAAATAGGTGGGGACTTCCCCAAAGCACTGTACAGCAATTTGCGATCACTTGAAAATTTTAAAAACATCGTGAATATATCAAAGGCCAAACTAACCCTTTTAAAAACGATAGAAAATTTGGGGTAAGAACAGCATGACCAACACTATGTATAAATGTATAAATAGAATAAATAGAATCGGCCAAAATTTCCAAGTTTTTGTTCCATTTTGAGGTCGTATTTTTGGTCTATTTACAAATATTGTAATCTAATCAAGAAGTCACTTTTTCCAAATGTGTCACTGACATCATGATTTACTCACATATCATTTAATATATGTATATGGGTGGTATGAGCGTATAACCACGCCCACTTTTTAAAAATAGTTTATTGTTTGAAGCCTACTGTTTAAAATATAGACCTTGCTATAACTAACACTATAGGACCTAGGGATATTAAATTTAAAGTCCAAGATGCCTTATGTGAATACGCAGAAAATGTGTTTTTTAGAATTTCCCTACCTCCCCCCCTCTCCAATGCAAATCGCGATTACCTCTAACTCCCGTAATTCTTGGAATTTCTAACTAAAATTTTGCAAATACCTCCAGTTAGTTATTATGTGTCCGTATGCCAAGTTTCATCATAATAGGTCTTTAACAAGAAGTTATAGCCATAAATATATTTGACTAGCAGGTATTGCCCGTCTTAACCCGGCTCAATATAATGTTTCCAATTGTATTTATTTTGTGTGTGCATAACCTACCCATATGCTTCCGCATTATAAGTTACCAGTAGGAAGGCATTTAAGGTATATAAATGAACATTTTCTGTTCTTGACAAAAAATTATTCAGTAGTCCGTTACATTTTTGTTCTTGCCAAACTATTTGGTTAAACGAACATGACCACTATAACTAATATTTTTTAAAGCTCGTTTTCCCCCCTTTGGAGCTAGAATTTTCCAAAAGCCTTTCTTAGTGTGCTCCTACACTATGATGGATACTTGAGTCCAAATTTCATCTTTTACCGTTTGGGCTGTGCGTTGATCACCAATTAGTCAGGACAAACTGTTTTATATATAACGCAACGTTTTAAGATAGACTATGTGCAAAAAAGGGGAATAATTCTAAATTCACATTTGAGTCTTTTCGTGCCATATTGAGTCAATACGGTCACGCACAAACTCGGAATATGAAACACGGCACCCGTGTCAAAAAGCACTGACAATTCTCATCTCAATTTGCTAGAGTAAAACTTTCGATAGTTGAAGCCACCGATACCATCAAAATATCGAAGTTTGAATGCAATAAGCAGAATATTTAAATAACAAAATCGAATTATTTATTGACATCAATAAGAACAAATCATATACATACATACATCTGCCCGCAATGCGAAGCAGAATATGCGTAGCTCCGTTATTCGGTTTTTGCTTTACTATCGCTTACGCAGTCGTTGCCTAGTGACGGTAACTGTAAACTTTTGGCGTTTTGCCTTTGCAATTAACATTAAATGGTCACAACGAAAGAAGAAGAGCGAGCCAATGACTTGCAGTTGTTGTTGTTTTTAGAGCATTATTTTTTTTACAATCAAACAACTGTGTTCGATTGCCCAATGTATACATTAATGCGAATGTACATACATGCTATATTCATACAAAGGCATACATACATACATATGTATGTTTCTCTTTACTTTTTCAACCGTACGTAGAGAACCGCACACATAGACACGAACTGTTGCTTGTTGTGTGTGTGAGTGTGTGTATGTGATGTCCCCAACTATTTGATATTTGTTGTTGCTGCATAAAGTTATTAATGCCAAATGCACTAAACAAAGAAAAAATTACTTTTAAAAATGTTATATAATTTTCAATTAATTAACATTTCTTGCTGTGTCAGTGCAAGACGAATGTACATACATACATATGTAGATACATATGTACACACATAGATGTGCACATATGTATGGACATTCACACATTAGTGTCTCACATTTTGCTTTGGCTATTTCAATGTTTGTATGTGTGTATGTATACTTAGTTGTCCCCAACTGTTTGATATTTTGTATTGTTTGTTCTGCATGCTTTTGTAAAATGCATATTTTGAAAATCCATGAATGCAAAGTTGTAGATTTAGTTACGTAGATTACATTACCCAAATTTTAAATCGATCGGACTAAATTTATAACACAAACTTTTCATTTGAAATAGTGAATAAATATTAAAACCCAAATAATTCAAGCTCCAACACAAATCTAAGTATGCAGTTTTGTTTGTATTCTTTAATTGATTTTAGAAACTAAGTTTTAAGTCGATCGGTTGAAAAATGCGGATTTTTCAAACAAACTTTGGAGCTACATTTCCCCCCTTTGGAGCTCGAATTTTCCAAAATCCCTTCTTAGTGCGCATCTACACCATGATAGGATACTTGAGCCCAAATTTCAGCATCCTAGCTTTTACCGTTTGGGCTGTGGGCTGTTGACGCGGTTTCCTTTTGTGCCCCAATATTTTTTTTACAGGACAACTCCCATATTTTGGGCCCCAAAAAAAATATCAAACAAGTAAAAAAGCTAAAGTCGGGTGTCCCGACTTTGAAATACTCTGAACATATGTTTACAATAATTATAGAAAATAAAAAAATTAAGAAAATAAATAAAAAATTTGATCGATTTTACCTCTCTCGGTATTTGAACTCACGTAAAGGGTGTATAATTGAACATTTACATAGCAATTGCGTCTGTGTGAGTGTATGTATGCCTATGCGCATCTATTCGTGTCTGTGTAAGCATTTTCGCAGTCAACCAAACAGCAACATCAACAACAGCCGCGGGCAGCGCTTGAGCTGCGCTGCATCAGCAAATATATTTATGGCTATAACTTCTTGTTAAATCGGTCTATCATAATGAAATTTGGCATACGGACACATAATAACCAACTGGGGGTATTTCCAAAATTTTAGTTCGAAATTCCAAGAATTACGAGAGTGAGAGAAAATCGCGATTTGCTTTGGAGAGGGGGGCGGGAGGGAAATTCCAAAATACACATTTGCGGGCAGCGCTTGATGACTTTGCTTTTACAAATCAACAATAGACAAATCATTCAGCTACTAATCATAAACCCATCGCCAAAGGGAACAACCCGTTTAATAAGTCTTGTACTAGAAAACTTAAGGTAAAAACAGGGGCTTGCTGCTGAAGAAGTAATTCAAAACGTGGTTGACAGCTTTTTTCCAATTCAAGTTCTCGAAGACCGTTTTTTTGCGTTCGCTTTGGCGATCTCATTCCTTCTGGGGCAGCATTTGTTAAGCATATTTAAATTTTAAAAACAATAAATCGGTTCAATATGCCGGATCAATTCCAATAGTGATATCTGAAAAAAACAGTTCGGGTATTAGGGGCAAAAGTTGAAAGTGGACTGTTTTACTATACATTTAACTAAGCCGGCAGGATCCCGCACATCGGCCGCAATCTGAGCAGAAGTATTTTTTAGTCCAGCCTTATTCCGACGAGTTTTACGTTTTTTATTAATATATCCTAATTGGATATTCCTGTAGTTAGGATTGTTGTATGTGTATACTTTTCCTATAACTAGGGGGACATCACGGTTCCGCAATTGCATTTTTTAAGCAAATTTTTTATCTTTATTCCAGAATTTCTTGTGTATATTCATTTATAGGAAGTGTTTCGAAGTGTGACTTATCGAGAAATGAATTGTGATTCGATTGGAATGTTCATCATATACCCCCAAATAGGTGGGGACTTCCCCAAAGCACTGTACAGCAATTTGCGATCACTTGAAAATTTTAAAAACATCGTGAATATATCAAAGGCCAAACTAACCCTTTTAAAAACGATAGAAAATTTGGGGTAAGAACAGCATGACCAACACTATGTATAAATGTATAAATAGAATAAATAGAATCGGCCAAAATTTCCAAGTTTTTGTTCCATTTTGAGGTCGTATTTTTGGTCTATTTACAAATATTGTAATCTAATCAAGAAGTCACTTTTTCCAAATGTGTCACTGACATCATGATTTACTCACATATCATTTAATATATGTATATGGGTGGTATGAGCGTATAACCACGCCCACTTTTTAAAAATAGTTTATTGTTTGAAGCCTACTGTTTAAAATATAGACCTTGCTATAACTAACACTATAGGACCTAGGGATATTAAATTTAAAGTCCAAGATGCCTTATGTGAATACGCAGAAAATGTGTTTTTTAGAATTTCCCTACCTCCCCCCCTCTCCAATGCAAATCGCGATTACCTCTAACTCCCGTAATTCTTGGAATTTCTAACTAAAATTTTGCAAATACCTCCAGTTAGTTATTATGTGTCCGTATGCCAAGTTTCATCATAATAGGTCTTTAACAAGAAGTTATAGCCATAAATATATTTGACTAGCAGGTATTGCCCGTCTTAACCCGGCTCAATATAATGTTTCCAATTGTATTTATTTTGTGTGTGCATAACCTACCCATATGCTTCCGCATTATAAGTTACCAGTAGGAAGGCATTTAAGGTATATAAATGAACATTTTCTGTTCTTGACAAAAAATTATTCAGTAGTCCGTTACATTTTTGTTCTTGCCAAACTATTTGGTTAAACGAACATGACCACTATAACTAATATTTTTTAAAGCTCGTTTTCCCCCCTTTGGAGCTAGAATTTTCCAAAAGCCTTTCTTAGTGTGCTCCTACACTATGATGGATACTTGAGTCCAAATTTCATCTTTTACCGTTTGGGCTGTGCGTTGATCACCAATTAGTCAGGACAAACTGTTTTATATATAACGCAACGTTTTAAGATAGACTATGTGCAAAAAAGGGGAATAATTCTAAATTCACATTTGAGTCTTTTCGTGCCATATTGAGTCAATACGGTCACGCACAAACTCGGAATATGAAACACGGCACCCGTGTCAAAAAGCACTGACAATTCTCATCTCAATTTGCTAGAGTAAAACTTTCGATAGTTGAAGCCACCGATACCATCAAAATATCGAAGTTTGAATGCAATAAGCAGAATATTTAAATAACAAAATCTAATTATTTATTGACATCAATAAGAACAAATCATATACATACATACATCTGCCCGCAATGCGAAGCAGAATATGCGTAGCTCCGTTATTCGGTTTTTGCTTTACTATCGCTTACGCAGTCGTTGCCTAGTGACGGTAACTGTAAACTTTTGGCGTTTTGCCTTTGCAATTAACATTAAATGGTCACAACGAAAGAAGAAGAGCGAGCCAATGACTTGCAGTTGTTGTTGTTTTTAGAGCATTATTTTTTTTACAATCAAACAACTGTGTTCGATTGCCCAATGTATACATTAATGCGAATGTACATACATGCTATATTCATACAAAGGCATACATACATACATATGTATGTTTCTCTTTACTTTTTCAACCGTACGTAGAGAACCGCACACATAGACACGAACTGTTGCTTGTTGTATGTGATGTCCCCAACTATTTGATATTTGTTGTTGCTGCATAAAGTTATTAATGCCAAATGCACTAAACAAAGAAAAAATTACTTTTAAAAATGTTATATAATTTTCAATTAATTAACATTTCTTGCTGTGTCAGTGCAAGACGAATGTACATACATACATATGTAGATACATATGTACACACATAGATGTGCACATATGTATGGACATTCACACATTAGTGTCTCACATTTTGCTTTGGCTATTTCAATGTTTGTATGTGTGTATGTATACTTAGTTGTCCCCAACTGTTTGATATTTTGTATTGTTTGTTCTGCATGCTTTTGTAAAATGCATATTTTGAAAATCCATGAATGCAAAGTTGTAGATTTAGTTACGTAGATTACATTACCCAAATTTTAAATCGATCGGACTAAATTTATAACACAAACTTTTCATTTGAAATAGTGAATAAATATTAAAACCCAAATAATTCAAGCTCCAACACAAATCTAAGTATGCAGTTTTGTTTGTATTCTTTAATTGATTTTAGAAACTAAGTTTTAAGTCGATCGGTTGAAAAATGCGGATTTTTCAAACAAACTTTGGAGCTACATTTCCCCCCTTTGGAGCTCGAATTTTCCAAAATCCCTTCTTAGTGCGCATCTACACCATGATAGGATACTTGAGCCCAAATTTCAGCATCCTAGCTTTTACCGTTTGGGCTGTGGGCTGTTGACGCGGTTTCCTTTTGTGCCCCAATATTTTTTTTACAGGACAACTCCCATATTTTGGGCCCCAAAAAAAATATCAAACAAGTAAAAAAGCTAAAGTCGGGTGTCCCGACTTTGAAATACTCTGAACATATGTTTACAATAATTATAGAAAATAAAAAAATTAAGAAAATAAATAAAAAATTTGATCGATTTTACCTCTCTCGGTATTTGAACTCACGTAAAGGGTGTATAATTGAACATTTACATAGCAATTGCGTCTGTGTGAGTGTATGTATGCCTATGCGCATCTATTCGTGTCTGTGTAAGCATTTTCGCAGTCAACCAAACAGCAACATCAACAACAGCCGCGGGCAGCGCTTGAGCTGCGCTGCATCAGCAAATATATTTATGGCTATAACTTCTTGTTAAATCGGTCTATCATAATGAAATTTGGCATACGGACACATAATAACCAACTGGGGGTATTTCCAAAATTTTAGTTCGAAATTCCAAGAATTACGAGAGTGAGAGAAAATCGCGATTTGCTTTGGAGAGGGGGGCGGGAGGGAAATTCCAAAATACACATTTGCGGGCAGCGCTTGATGACTTTGCTTTTACAAATCAACAATAGACAAATCATTCAGCTACTAATCATAAACCCATCGCCAAAGGGAACAACCCGTTTAATAAGTCTTGTACTAGAAAACTTAAGGTAAAAACAGGGGCTTGCTGCTGAAGAAGTAATTCAAAACGTGGTTGACAGCTTTTTTCCAATTCAAGTTCTCGAAGACCGTTTTTTTTGCGTTCGCTTTGGCGATCTCATTCCTTCTGGGGCAGCATTTGTTAAGCATATTTAAATTTTAAAAACAATAAATCGGTTCAATATGCCGGATCAATTCCAATAGTGATATCTGAAAAAAACAGTTCGGGTATTAGGGGCAAAAGTTGAAAGTGGACTGTTTTACTATACATTTAACTAAGCCGGCAGGATCCCGCACATCGGCCGCAATCTGAGCAGAAGTATTTTTTAGTCCAGCCTTATTCCGACGAGTTTTACGTTTTTTATTAATATATCCTAATTGGATATTCCTGTAGTTAGGATTGTTGTATGTGTATACTTTTCCTATAACTAGGGGGACATCACGGTTCCGCAATTGCATTTTTTAAGCAAATTTTTTATCTTTATTCCAGAATTTCTTGTGTATATTCATTTATAGGAAGTGTTTCGAAGTGTGACTTATCGAGAAATGAATTGTGATTCGATTGGAATGTTCATCATATACCCCCAAATAGGTGGGGACTTCCCCAAAGCACTGTACAGCAATTTGCGATCACTTGAAAATTTTAAAAACATCGTGAATATATCAAAGGCCAAACTAACCCTTTTAAAAACGATAGAAAATTTGGGGTAAGAACAGCATGACCAACACTATGTATAAATGTATAAATAGAATAAATAGAATCGGCCAAAATTTCCAAGTTTTTGTTCCATTTTGAGGTCGTATTTTTGGTCTATTTACAAATATTGTAATCTAATCAAGAAGTCACTTTTTCCAAATGTGTCACTGACATCATGATTTACTCACATATCATTTAATATATGTATATGGGTGGTATGAGCGTATAACCACGCCCACTTTTTAAAAATAGTTTATTGTTTGAAGCCTACTGTTTAAAATATAGACCTTGCTATAACTAACACTATAGGACCTAGGGATATTAAATTTAAAGTCCAAGATGCCTTATGTGAATACGCAGAAAATGTGTTTTTTAGAATTTCCCTACCTCCCCCCCTCTCCAATGCAAATCGCGATTACCTCTAACTCCCGTAATTCTTGGAATTTCTAACTAAAATTTTGCAAATACCTCCAGTTAGTTATTATGTGTCCGTATGCCAAGTTTCATCATAATAGGTCTTTAACAAGAAGTTATAGCCATAAATATATTTGACTAGCAGGTATTGCCCGTCTTAACCCGGCTCAATATAATGTTTCCAATTGTATTTATTTTGTGTGTGCATAACCTACCCATATGCTTCCGCATTATAAGTTACCAGTAGGAAGGCATTTAAGGTATATAAATGAACATTTTCTGTTCTTGACAAAAAATTATTCAGTAGTCCGTTACATTTTTGTTCTTGCCAAACTATTTGGTTAAACGAACATGACCACTATAACTAATATTTTTTAAAGCTCGTTTTCCCCCCTTTGGAGCTAGAATTTTCCAAAAGCCTTTCTTAGTGTGCTCCTACACTATGATGGATACTTGAGTCCAAATTTCATCTTTTACCGTTTGGGCTGTGCGTTGATCACCAATTAGTCAGGACAAACTGTTTTATATATAACGCAACGTTTTAAGATAGACTATGTGCAAAAAAGGGGAATAATTCTAAATTCACATTTGAGTCTTTTCGTGCCATATTGAGTCAATACGGTCACGCACAAACTCGGAATATGAAACACGGCACCCGTGTCAAAAAGCACTGACAATTCTCATCTCAATTTGCTAGAGTAAAACTTTCGATAGTTGAAGCCACCGATACCATCAAAATATCGAAGTTTGAATGCAATAAGCAGAATATTTAAATAACAAAATCTAATTATTTATTGACATCAATAAGAACAAATCATATACATACATACATCTGCCCGCAATGCGAAGCAGAATATGCGTAGCTCCGTTATTCGGTTTTTGCTTTACTATCGCTTACGCAGTCGTTGCCTAGTGACGGTAACTGTAAACTTTTGGCGTTTTGCCTTTGCAATTAACATTACTTTTTCAACCGTACGTAGAGAACCGCACACATAGACACGAACTGTTGCTTGTTGTGTGTGTGAGTGTGTGTATGTGATGTCCCCAACTATTTGATATTTGTTGTTGCTGCATAAAGTTATTAATGCCAAATGCACTAAACAAAGAAAAAATTACTTTTAAAAATGTTATATAATTTTCAATTAATTAACATTTCTTGCTGTGTCAGTGCAAGACGAATGTACATACATACATATGTAGATACATATGTACACATATAGATGTGCACATATGTATGGACATTCACACATTAGTGTCTCACATTTTGCTTTGGCTATTTCAATGTTTGTATGTGTGTATGTATACTTAGTTGTCCCCAACTGTTTGATATTTTGTATTGTTTAGTTCTGCATGCTTTTGTAAAATGCATATTTTGAAAATCCATGAATGCAAAGTTGTAGATTTAGTTACGTAGATTACATTACCCAAATTTTAAATCGATCGGACTAAATTTATAACACAAACTTTTCATTTGAAATAGTGAATAAATATTAAAACCCAAATAATTCAAGCTCCAACACAAATCTAAGTATGCAGTTTTGTTTGTATTCTTTAATTGATTTTAGAAACTAAGTTTTAAGTCGATCGGTTGAAAAATGCGGATTTTTCAAACAAACTTTGGAGCTACATTTCCCCCCTTTGGAGCTCGAATTTTCCAAAATCCCTTCTTAGTGCGCATCTACACCATGATAGGATACTTGAGCCCAAATTTCAGCATCCTAGCTTTTACCGTTTGGGCTGTGGGCTGTTGACGCGGTTTCCTTTTGTGCCCCAATATTTTTTTTACAGGACAACTCCCATATTTTGGGCCCCAAAAAAAATATCAAACAAGTAAAAAAGCTAAAGTCGGGTGTCCCGACTTTGAAATACTCTGAACATATGTTTACAATAATTATAGAAAATAAAAAAATTAAGAAAATAAATAAAAAATTTGATCGATTTTACCTCTCTCGGTATTTGAACTCACGTAAAGGGTGTATAATTGAACATTTACATAGCAATTGCGTCTGTGTGAGTGTATGTATGCCTATGCGCATCTATTCGTGTCTGTGTAAGCATTTTCGCAGTCAACCAAACAGCAACATCAACAACAGCCGCGGGCAGCGCTTGAGCTGCGCTGCATCAGCAAATATATTTATGGCTATAACTTCTTGTTAAATCGGTCTATCATAATGAAATTTGGCATACGGACACATAATAACCAACTGGGGGTATTTCCAAAATTTTAGTTCGAAATTCCAAGAATTACGAGAGTGAGAGAAAATCGCGATTTGCTTTGGAGAGGGGGGCGGGAGGGAAATTCCAAAATACACATTTGCGGGCAGCGCTTGATGACTTTGCTTTTACAAATCAACAATAGACAAATCATTCAGCTACTAATCATAAACCCATCGCCAAAGGGAACAACCCGTTTAATAAGTCTTGTACTAGAAAACTTAAGGTAAAAACAGGGGCTTGCTGCTGAAGAAGTAATTCAAAACGTGGTTGACAGCTTTTTTCCAATTCAAGTTCTCGAAGACCGTTTTTTTTGCGTTCGCTTTGGCGATCTCATTCCTTCTGGGGCAGCATTTGTTAAGCATATTTAAATTTTAAAAACAATAAATCGGTTCAATATGCCGGATCAATTCCAATAGTGATATCTGAAAAAAACAGTTCGGGTATTAGGGGCAAAAGTTGAAAGTGGACTGTTTTACTATACATTTAACTAAGCCGGCAGGATCCCGCACATCGGCCGCAATCTGAGCAGAAGTATTTTTTAGTCCAGCCTTATTCCGACGAGTTTTACGTTTTTTATTAATATATCCTAATTGGATATTCCTGTAGTTAGGATTGTTGTATGTGTATACTTTTCCTATAACTAGGGGGACATCACGGTTCCGCAATTGCATTTTTTAAGCAAATTTTTTATCTTTATTCCAGAATTTCTTGTGTATATTCATTTATAGGAAGTGTTTCGAAGTGTGACTTATCGAGAAATGAATTGTGATTCGATTGGAATGTTCATCATATACCCCCAAATAGGTGGGGACTTCCCCAAAGCACTGTACAGCAATTTGCGATCACTTGAAAATTTTAAAAACATCGTGAATATATCAAAGGCCAAACTAACCCTTTTAAAAACGATAGAAAATTTGGGGTAAGAACAGCATGACCAACACTATGTATAAATGTATAAATAGAATAAATAGAATCGGCCAAAATTTCCAAGTTTTTGTTCCATTTTGAGGTCGTATTTTTGGTCTATTTACAAATATTGTAATCTAATCAAGAAGTCACTTTTTCCAAATGTGTCACTGACATCATGATTTACTCACATATCATTTAATATATGTATATGGGTGGTATGAGCGTATAACCACGCCCACTTTTTAAAAATAGTTTATTGTTTGAAGCCTACTGTTTAAAATATAGACCTTGCTATAACTAACACTATAGGACCTAGGGATATTAAATTTAAAGTCCAAGATGCCTTATGTGAATACGCAGAAAATGTGTTTTTTAGAATTTCCCTACCTTCCCCCCCTCTCCAATGCAAATCGCGATTACCTCTAACTCCCGTAATTCTTGGAATTTCTAACTAAAATTTTGCAAATACCTCCAGTTAGTTATTATGTGTCCGTATGCCAAGTTTCATCATAATAGGTCTTTAACAAGAAGTTATAGCCATAAATATATTTGACTAGCAGGTATTGCCCGTCTTAACCCGGCTCAATATAATGTTTCCAATTGTATTTATTTTGTGTGTGCATAACCTACCCATATGCTTCCGCATTATAAGTTACCAGTAGGAAGGCATTTAAGGTATATAAATGAACATTTTCTGTTCTTGACAAAAAATTATTCAGTAGTCCGTTACATTTTTGTTCTTGCCAAACTATTTGGTTAAACGAACATGACCACTATAACTAATATTTTTTAAAGCTCGTTTTCCCCCCCTTTGGAGCTAGAATTTTCCAAAAGCCTTTCTTAGTGTGCTCCTACACTATGATGGATACTTGAGTCCAAATTTCATCTTTTACCGTTTGGGCTGTGCGTTGATCACCAATTAGTCAGGACAAACTGTTTTATATATAACGCAACGTTTTAAGATAGACTATGTGCAAAAAAGGGGAATAATTCTAAATTCACATTTGAGTCTTTTCGTGCCATATTGAGTCAATACGGTCACGCACAAACTCGGAATATGAAACACGGCACCCGTGTCAAAAAGCACTGACAATTCTCATCTCAATTTGCTAGAGTAAAACTTTCGATAGTTGAAGCCACCGATACCATCAAAATATCGAAGTTTGAATGCAATAAGCAGAATATTTAAATAACAAAATCTAATTATTTATTGACATCAATAAGAACAAATCATATACATACATACATCTGCCCGCAATGCGAAGCAGAATATGCGTAGCTCCGTTATTCGGTTTTTGCTTTACTATCGCTTACGCAGTCGTTGCCTAGTGACGGTAACTGTAAACTTTTGGCGTTTTGCCTTTGCAATTAACATTACTTTTTCAACCGTACGTAGAGAACCGCACACATAGACACGAACTGTTGCTTGTTGTGTGTGTGAGTGTGTGTATGTGATGTCCCCAACTATTTGATATTTGTTGTTGCTGCATAAAGTTATTAATGCCAAATGCACTAAACAAAGAAAAAATTACTTTTAAAAATGTTATATAATTTTCAATTAATTAACATTTCTTGCTGTGTCAGTGCAAGACGAATGTACATACATACATATGTAGATACATATGTACACATATAGATGTGCACATATGTATGGACATTCACACATTAGTGTCTCACATTTTGCTTTGGCTATTTCAATGTTTGTATGTGTGTATGTATACTTAGTTGTCCCCAACTGTTTGATATTTTGTATTGTTTATTCTGCATGCTTTTGTAAAATGCATATTTTGAAAATCCATGAATGCAAAGTTGTAGATTTAGTTACGTAGATTACATTACCCAAATTTTAAATCGATCGGACTAAATTTATAACACAAACTTTTCATTTGAAATAGTGAATAAATATTAAAACCCAAATAATTCAAGCTCCAACACAAATCTAAGTATGCAGTTTTGTTTGTATTCTTTAATTGATTTTAGAAACTAAGTTTTAAGTCGATCGGTTGAAAAATGCGGATTTTTCAAACAAACTTTGGAGCTACATTTCCCCCCTTTGGAGCTCGAATTTTCCAAAATCCCTTCTTAGTGCGCATCTACACCATGATAGGATACTTGAGCCCAAATTTCAGCATCCTAGCTTTTACCGTTTGGGCTGTGGGCTGTTGACGCGGTTTCCTTTTGTGCCCCAATATTTTTTTTACAGGACAACTCCCATATTTTGGGCCCCAAAAAAAATATCAAACAAGTAAAAAAGCTAAAGTCGGGTGTCCCGACTTTGAAATACTCTGAACATATGTTTACAATAATTATAGAAAATAAAAAAATTAAGAAAATAAATAAAAAATTTGATCGATTTTACCTCTCTCGGTATTTGAACTCACGTAAAGGGTGTATAATTGAACATTTACATAGCAATTGCGTCTGTGTGAGTGTATGTATGCCTATGCGCATCTATTCGTGTCTGTGTAAGCATTTTCGCAGTCAACCAAACAGCAACATCAACAACAGCCGCGGGCAGCGCTTGAGCTGCGCTGCATCAGCAAATATATTTATGGCTATAACTTCTTGTTAAATCGGTCTATCATAATGAAATTTGGCATACGGACACATAATAACCAACTGGGGGTATTTCCAAAATTTTAGTTCGAAATTCCAAGAATTACGAGAGTGAGAGAAAATCGCGATTTGCTTTGGAGAGGGGGGCGGGAGGGAAATTCCAAAATACACATTTGCGGGCAGCGCTTGATGACTTTGCTTTTACAAATCAACAATAGACAAATCATTCAGCTACTAATCATAAACCCATCGCCAAAGGGAACAACCCGTTTAATAAGTCTTGTACTAGAAAACTTAAGGTAAAAACAGGGGCTTGCTGCTGAAGAAGTAATTCAAAACGTGGTTGACAGCTTTTTTCCAATTCAAGTTCTCGAAGACCGTTTTTTTGCGTTCGCTTTGGCGATCTCATTCCTTCTGGGGCAGCATTTGTTAAGCATATTTAAATTTTAAAAACAATAAATCGGTTCAATATGCCGGATCAATTCCAATAGTGATATCTGAAAAAAACAGTTCGGGTATTAGGGGCAAAAGTTGAAAGTGGACTGTTTTACTATACATTTAACTAAGCCGGCAGGATCCCGCACATCGGCCGCAATCTGAGCAGAAGTATTTTTTAGTCCAGCCTTATTCCGACGAGTTTTACGTTTTTTATTAATATATCCTAATTGGATATTCCTGTAGTTAGGATTGTTGTATGTGTATACTTTTCCTATAACTAGGGGGACATCACGGTTCCGCAATTGCATTTTTTAAGCAAATTTTTTATCTTTATTCCAGAATTTCTTGTGTATATTCATTTATAGGAAGTGTTTCGAAGTGTGACTTATCGAGAAATGAATTGTGATTCGATTGGAATGTTCATCATATACCCCCAAATAGGTGGGGACTTCCCCAAAGCACTGTACAGCAATTTGCGATCACTTGAAAATTTTAAAAACATCGTGAATATATCAAAGGCCAAACTAACCCTTTTAAAAACGATAGAAAATTTGGGGTAAGAACAGCATGACCAACACTATGTATAAATGTATAAATAGAATAAATAGAATCGGCCAAAATTTCCAAGTTTTTGTTCCATTTTGAGGTCGTATTTTTGGTCTATTTACAAATATTGTAATCTAATCAAGAAGTCACTTTTTCCAAATGTGTCACTGACATCATGATTTACTCACATATCATTTAATATATGTATATGGGTGGTATGAGCGTATAACCACGCCCACTTTTTAAAAATAGTTTATTGTTTGAAGCCTACTGTTTAAAATATAGACCTTGCTATAACTAACACTATAGGACCTAGGGATATTAAATTTAAAGTCCAAGATGCCTTATGTGAATACGCAGAAAATGTGTTTTTTAGAATTTCCCTACCTTCCCCCCCTCTCCAATGCAAATCGCGATTACCTCTAACTCCCGTAATTCTTGGAATTTCTAACTAAAATTTTGCAAATACCTCCAGTTAGTTATTATGTGTCCGTATGCCAAGTTTCATCATAATAGGTCTTTAACAAGAAGTTATAGCCATAAATATATTTGACTAGCAGGTATTGCCCGTCTTAACCCGGCTCAATATAATGTTTCCAATTGTATTTATTTTGTGTGTGCATAACCTACCCATATGCTTCCGCATTATAAGTTACCAGTAGGAAGGCATTTAAGGTATATAAATGAACATTTTCTGTTCTTGACAAAAAATTATTCAGTAGTCCGTTACATTTTTGTTCTTGCCAAACTATTTGGTTAAACGAACATGACCACTATAACTAATATTTTTTAAAGCTCGTTTTCCCCCCTTTGGAGCTAGAATTTTCCAAAAGCCTTTCTTAGTGTGCTCCTACACTATGATGGATACTTGAGTCCAAATTTCATCTTTTACCGTTTGGGCTGTGCGTTGATCACCAATTAGTCAGGACAAACTGTTTTATATATAACGCAACGTTTTAAGATAGACTATGTGCAAAAAAGGGGAATAATTCTAAATTCACATTTGAGTCTTTTCGTGCCATATTGAGTCAATACGGTCACGCACAAACTCGGAATATGAAACACGGCACCCGTGTCAAAAAGCACTGACAATTCTCATCTCAATTTGCTAGAGTAAAACTTTCGATAGTTGAAGCCACCGATACCATCAAAATATCGAAGTTTGAATGCAATAAGCAGAATATTTAAATAACAAAATCTAATTATTTATTGACATCAATAAGAACAAATCATATACATACATACATCTGCCCGCAATGCGAAGCAGAATATGCGTAGCTCCGTTATTCGGTTTTTGCTTTACTATCGCTTACGCAGTCGTTGCCTAGTGACGGTAACTGTAAACTTTTGGCGTTTTGCCTTTGCAATTAACATTACTTTTTCAACCGTACGTAGAGAACCGCACACATAGACACGAACTGTTGCTTGTTGTGTGTGTGAGTGTGTGTATGTGATGTCCCCAACTATTTGATATTTGTTGTTGCTGCATAAAGTTATTAATGCCAAATGCACTAAACAAAGAAAAAATTACTTTTAAAAATGTTATATAATTTTCAATTAATTAACATTTCTTGCTGTGTCAGTGCAAGACGAATGTACATACATACATATGTAGATACATATGTACACATATAGATGTGCACATATGTATGGACATTCACACATTAGTGTCTCACATTTTGCTTTGGCTATTTCAATGTTTGTATGTGTGTATGTATACTTAGTTGTCCCCAACTGTTTGATATTTTGTATTGTTTGTTCTGCATGCTTTTGTAAAATGCATATTTTGAAAATCCATGAATGCAAAGTTGTAGATTTAGTTACGTAGATTACATTACCCAAATTTTAAATCGATCGGACTAAATTTATAACACAAACTTTTCATTTGAAATAGTGAATAAATATTAAAACCCAAATAATTCAAGCTCCAACACAAATCTAAGTATGCAGTTTTGTTTGTATTCTTTAATTGATTTTAGAAACTAAGTTTTAAGTCGATCGGTTGAAAAATGCGGATTTTTCAAACAAACTTTGGAGCTACATTTCCCCCCTTTGGAGCTCGAATTTTCCAAAATCCCTTCTTAGTGCGCATCTACACCATGATAGGATACTTGAGCCCAAATTTCAGCATCCTAGCTTTTACCGTTTGGGCTGTGGGCTGTTGACGCGGTTTCCTTTTGTGCCCCAATATTTTTTTTACAGGACAACTCCCATATTTTGGGCCCCAAAAAAAATATCAAACAAGTAAAAAAGCTAAAGTCGGGTGTCCCGACTTTGAAATACTCTGAACATATGTTTACAATAATTATAGAAAATAAAAAAATTAAGAAAATAAATAAAAAATTTGATCGATTTTACCTCTCTCGGTATTTGAACTCACGTAAAGGGTGTATAATTGAACATTTACATAGCAATTGCGTCTGTGTGAGTGTATGTATGCCTATGCGCATCTATTCGTGTCTGTGTAAGCATTTTCGCAGTCAACCAAACAGCAACATCAACAACAGCCGCGGGCAGCGCTTGAGCTGCGCTGCATCAGCAAATATATTTATGGCTATAACTTCTTGTTAAATCGGTCTATCATAATGAAATTTGGCATACGGACACATAATAACCAACTGGGGGTATTTCCAAAATTTTAGTTCGAAATTCCAAGAATTACGAGAGTGAGAGAAAATCGCGATTTGCTTTGGAGAGGGGGGCGGGAGGGAAATTCCAAAATACACATTTGCGGGCAGCGCTTGATGACTTTGCTTTTACAAATCAACAATAGACAAATCATTCAGCTACTAATCATAAACCCATCGCCAAAGGGAACAACCCGTTTAATAAGTCTTGTACTAGAAAACTTAAGGTAAAAACAGGGGCTTGCTGCTGAAGAAGTAATTCAAAACGTGGTTGACAGCTTTTTTTCCAATTCAAGTTCTCGAAGACCGTTTTTTTTGCGTTCGCTTTGGCGATCTCATTCCTTCTGGGGCAGCATTTGTTAAGCATATTTAAATTTTAAAAACAATAAATCGGTTCAATATGCCGGATCAATTCCAATAGTGATATCTGAAAAAAACAGTTCGGGTATTAGGGGCAAAAGTTGAAAGTGGACTGTTTTACTATACATTTAACTAAGCCGGCAGGATCCCGCACATCGGCCGCAATCTGAGCAGAAGTATTTTTTAGTCCAGCCTTATTCCGACGAGTTTTACGTTTTTTATTAATATATCCTAATTGGATATTCCTGTAGTTAGGATTGTTGTATGTGTATACTTTTCCTATAACTAGGGGGACATCACGGTTCCGCAATTGCATTTTTTAAGCAAATTTTTTATCTTTATTCCAGAATTTCTTGTGTATATTCATTTATAGGAAGTGTTTCGAAGTGTGACTTATCGAGAAATGAATTGTGATTCGATTGGAATGTTCATCATATACCCCCAAATAGGTGGGGACTTCCCCAAAGCACTGTACAGCAATTTGCGATCACTTGAAAATTTTAAAAACATCGTGAATATATCAAAGGCCAAACTAACCCTTTTAAAAACGATAGAAAATTTGGGGTAAGAACAGCATGACCAACACTATGTATAAATGTATAAATAGAATAAATAGAATCGGCCAAAATTTCCAAGTTTTTGTTCCATTTTGAGGTCGTATTTTTGGTCTATTTACAAATATTGTAATCTAATCAAGAAGTCACTTTTTCCAAATGTGTCACTGACATCATGATTTACTCACATATCATTTAATATATGTATATGGGTGGTATGAGCGTATAACCACGCCCACTTTTTAAAAATAGTTTATTGTTTGAAGCCTACTGTTTAAAATATAGACCTTGCTATAACTAACACTATAGGACCTAGGGATATTAAATTTAAAGTCCAAGATGCCTTATGTGAATACGCAGAAAATGTGTTTTTTAGAATTTCCCTACCTCCCCCCCTCTCCAATGCAAATCGCGATTACCTCTAACTCCCGGTAATTCTTGGAATTTCTAACAAATACCTCCAGTTAGTTATTATGTGTCCGTATGCCAAGTTTCATCATAATAGGTCTTTAACAAGAAGTTATAGCCATAAATATATTTGACTAGCAGGTATTGCCCGTCTTAACCCGGCTCAATATAATGTTTCCAATTGTATTTATTTTGTGTGTGCATAACCTACCCATATGCTTCCGCATTATAAGTTACCAGTAGGAAGGCATTTAAGGTATATAAATGAACATTTTCTGTTCTTGACAAAAAATTATTCAGTAGTCCGTTACATTTTTGTTCTTGCCAAACTATTTGGTTAAACGAACATGACCACTATAACTAATATTTTTTAAAGCTCGTTTTCCCCCCCTTTGGAGCTAGAATTTTCCAAAAGCCTTTCTTAGTGTGCTCCTACACTATGATGGATACTTGAGTCCAAATTTCATCTTTTACCGTTTGGGCTGTGCGTTGATCACCAATTAGTCAGGACAAACTGTTTTATATATAACGCAACGTTTTAAGATAGACTATGTGCAAAAAAGGGGAATAATTCTAAATTCACATTTGAGTCTTTTCGTGCCATATTGAGTCAATACGGTCACGCACAAACTCGGAATATGAAACACGGCACCCGTGTCAAAAAGCACTGACAATTCTCATCTCAATTTGCTAGAGTAAAACTTTCGATAGTTGAAGCCACCGATACCATCAAAATATCGAAGTTTGAATGCAATAAGCAGAATATTTAAATAACAAAATCTAATTATTTATTGACATCAATAAGAACAAATCATATACATACATACATCTGCCCGCAATGCGAAGCAGAATATGCGTAGCTCCGTTATTCGGTTTTTGCTTTACTATCGCTTACGCAGTCGTTGCCTAGTGACGGTAACTGTAAACTTTTGGCGTTTTGCCTTTGCAATTAACATTACTTTTTCAACCGTACGTAGAGAACCGCACACATAGACACGAACTGTTGCTTGTTGTGTGTGTGAGTGTGTGTATGTGATGTCCCCAACTATTTGATATTTGTTGTTGCTGCATAAAGTTATTAATGCCAAATGCACTAAACAAAGAAAAAATTACTTTTAAAAATGTTATATAATTTTCAATTAATTAACATTTCTTGCTGTGTCAGTGCAAGACGAATGTACATACATACATATGTAGATACATATGTACACATATAGATGTGCACATATGTATGGACATTCACACATTAGTGTCTCACATTTTGCTTTGGCTATTTCAATGTTTGTATGTGTGTATGTATACTTAGTTGTCCCCAACTGTTTGATATTTTGTATTGTTTGTTCTGCATGCTTTTGTAAAATGCATATTTTGAAAATCCATGAATGCAAAGTTGTAGATTTAGTTACGTAGATTACATTACCCAAATTTTAAATCGATCGGACTAAATTTATAACACAAACTTTTCATTTGAAATAGTGAATAAATATTAAAACCCAAATAATTCAAACTCCAACACAAATCTAAGTATGCAGTTTTGTTTGTATTCTTTAATTGATTTTAGAAACTAAGTTTTAAGTCGATCGGTTGAAAAATGCGGATTTTTCAAACAAACTTTGGAGCTACATTTCCCCCCTTTGGAGCTCGAATTTTCCAAAATCCCTTCTTAGTGCGCATCTACACCATGATAGGATACTTGAGCCCAAATTTCAGCATCCTAGCTTTTACCGTTTGGGCTGTGGGCTGTTGACGCGGTTTCCTTTTGTGCCCCAATATTTTTTTTACAGGACAACTCCCATATTTTGGGCCCCAAAAAAAATATCAAACAAGTAAAAAAGCTAAAGTCGGGTGTCCCGACTTTGAAATACTCTGAACATATGTTTACAATAATTATAGAAAATAAAAAAATTAAGAAAATAAATAAAAAATTTGATCGATTTTACCTCTCTCGGTATTTGAACTCACGTAAAGGGTGTATAATTGAACATTTACATAGCAATTGCGTCTGTGTGAGTGTATGTATGCCTATGCGCATCTATTCGTGTCTGTGTAAGCATTTTCGCAGTCAACCAAACAGCAACATCAACAACAGCCGCGGGCAGCGCTTGAGCTGCGCTGCATCAGCAAATATATTTATGGCTATAACTTCTTGTTAAATCGGTCTATCATAATGAAATTTGGCATACGGACACATAATAACCAACTGGGGGTATTTCCAAAATTTTAGTTCGAAATTCCAAGAATTACGAGAGTGAGAGAAAATCGCGATTTGCTTTGGAGAGGGGGGCGGGAGGGAAATTCCAAAATACACATTTGCGGGCAGCGCTTGATGACTTTGCTTTTACAAATCAACAATAGACAAATCATTCAGCTACTAATCATAAACCCATCGCCAAAGGGAACAACCCGTTTAATAAGTCTTGTACTAGAAAACTTAAGGTAAAAACAGGGGCTTGCTGCTGAAGAAGTAATTCAAAACGTGGTTGACAGCTTTTTTCCAATTCAAGTTCTCGAAGACCGTTTTTTTGCGTTCGCTTTGGCGATCTCATTCCTTCTGGGGCAGCATTTGTTAAGCATATTTAAATTTTAAAAACAATAAATCGGTTCAATATGCCGGATCAATTCCAATAGTGATATCTGAAAAAAACAGTTCGGGTAATAGGGGCAAAAGTTGAAAGTGGACTGTTTTACTATACATTTAACTAAGCCGGCAGGATCCCGCACATCGGCCGCAATCTGAGCAGAAGTATTTTTTAGTCCAGCCTTATTCCGACGAGTTTTACGTTTTTTATTAATATATCCTAATTGGATATTCCTGTAGTTAGGATTGTTGTATGTGTATACTTTTCCTATAACTAGGGGGACATCACGGTTCCGCAATTGCATTTTTTAAGCAAATTTTTTATCTTTATTCCAGAATTTTTGGTCTATTTACAAATATTGTAATCTAATCAAGAAGTCACTTTTTCCAAATGTGTCACTGACATCATGATTTACTCACATATCATTTAATATATGTATATGGGTGGTATGAGCGTATAACCACGCCCACTTTTTAAAAATAGTTTATTGTTTGAAGCCTACTGTTTAAAATATAGACCTTGCTATAACTAACACTATAGGACCTAGGGATATTAAATTTAAAGTCCAAGATGCCTTATGTGAATACGCAGAAAATGTGTTTGTTAGAATTTCCCTACCTCCCCCCCTCTCCAATGCAAATCGCGATTACCTCTAACTCCGGTAATTCTTGGAATTTCTAACTAAAATTTTGCAAATACCTCCAGTTAGTTATTATGTGTCCGTATGCCAAGTTTCATCATAATAGGTCTTTAACAAGAAGTTATAGCCATAAATATATTTGACTAGCAGGTATTGCCCGTCTTAACCCGGCTCAATATAATGTTTCCAATTGTATTTATTTTGTGTGTGCATAACCTACCCATATGCTTCCGCATTATAAGTTACCAGTAGGAAGGCATTTAAGGTATATAAATGAACATTTTCTGTTCTTGACAAAAAATTATTCAGTAGTCCGTTACATTTTTGTTCTTGCCAAACTATTTGGTTAAACGAACATGACCACTATAACTAATATTTTTTAAAGCTCGTTTTCCCCCCTTTGGAGCTAGAATTTTCCAAAAGCCTTTCTTAGTGTGCTCCTACACTATGATGGATACTTGAGTCCAAATTTCATCTTTTACCGTTTGGGCTGTGCGTTGATCACCAATTAGTCAGGACAAACTGTTTTATATATAACGCAACGTTTTAAGATAGACTATGTGCAAAAAAGGGGAATAATTCTAAATTCACATTTGAGTCTTTTCGTGCCATATTGAGTCAATACGGTCACGCACAAACTCGGAATATGAAACACGGCACCCGTGTCAAAAAGCACTGACAATTCTCATCTCAATTTGCTAGAGTAAAACTTTCGATAGTTGAAGCCACCGATACCATCAAAATATCGAAGTTTGAATGCAATAAGCAGAATATTTAAATAACAAAATCTAATTATTTATTGACATCAATAAGAACAAATCATATACATACATACATCTGCCCGCAATGCGAAGCAGAATATGCGTAGCTCCGTTATTCGGTTTTTGCTTTACTATCGCTTACGCAGTCGTTGCCTAGTGACGGTAACTGTAAACTTTTGGCGTTTTGCCTTTGCAATTAACATTACTTTTTCAACCGTACGTAGAGAACCGCACACATAGACACGAACTGTTGCTTGTTGTGTGTGTGAGTGTGTGTATGTGATGTCCCCAACTATTTGATATTTGTTGTTGCTGCATAAAGTTATTAATGCCAAATGCACTAAACAAAGAAAAAATTACTTTTAAAAATGTTATATAATTTTCAATTAATTAACATTTCTTGCTGTGTCAGTGCAAGACGAATGTACATACATACATATGTAGATACATATGTACACATATAGATGTGCACATATGTATGGACATTCACACATTAGTGTCTCACATTTTGCTTTGGCTATTTCAATGTTTGTATGTGTGTATGTATACTTAGTTGTCCCCAACTGTTTGATATTTTGTATTGTTTGTTCTGCATGCTTTTGTAAAATGCATATTTTGAAAATCCATGAATGCAAAGTTGTAGATTTAGTTACGTAGATTACATTACCCAAATTTTAAATCGATCGGACTAAATTTATAACACAAACTTTTCATTTGAAATAGTGAATAAATATTAAAACCCAAATAATTCAAGCTCCAACACAAATCTAAGTATGCAGTTTTGTTTGTATTCTTTAATTGATTTTAGAAACTAAGTTTTAAGTCGATCGGTTGAAAAATGCGGATTTTTCAAACAAACTTTGGAGCTACATTTCCCCCCTTTGGAGCTCGAATTTTCCAAAATCCCTTCTTAGTGCGCATCTACACCATGATAGGATACTTGAGCCCAAATTTCAGCATCCTAGCTTTTACCGTTTGGGCTGTGGGCTGTTGACGCGGTTTCCTTTTGTGCCCCAATATTTTTTTTACAGGACAACTCCCATATTTTGGGCCCCAAAAAAAATATCAAACAAGTAAAAAAGCTAAAGTCGGGTGTCCCGACTTTGAAATACTCTGAACATATGTTTACAATAATTATAGAAAATAAAAAAATTAAGAAAATAAATAAAAAATTTGATCGATTTTACCTCTCTCGGTATTTGAACTCACGTAAAGGGTGTATAATTGAACATTTACATAGCAATTGCGTCTGTGTGAGTGTATTCGTGTCTGTGTAAGCATTTTCGCAGTCAACCAAACAGCAACATCAACAACAGCCGCGGGCAGCGCTTGAGCTGCGCTGCATCAGCAAATATATTTATGGCTATAACTTCTTGTTAAATCGGTCTATCATAATGAAATTTGGCATACGGACACATAATAACCAACTGGGGGTATTTCCAAAATTTTAGTTCGAAATTCCAAGAATTACGAGAGTGAGAGAAAATCGCGATTTGCTTTGGAGAGGGGGGCGGGAGGGAAATTCCAAAATACACATTTGCGGGCAGCGCTTGATGACTTTGCTTTTACAAATCAACAATAGACAAATCATTCAGCTACTAATCATAAACCCATCGCCAAAGGGAACAACCCGTTTAATAAGTCTTGTACTAGAAAACTTAAGGTAAAAACAGGGGCTTGCTGCTGAAGAAGTAATTCAAAACGTGGTTGACAGCTTTTTTCCAATTCAAGTTCTCGAAGACCGTTTTTTTTGCGTTCGCTTTGGCGATCTCATTCCTTCTGGGGCAGCATTTGTTAAGCATATTTAAATTTTAAAAACAATAAATCGGTTCAATATGCCGGATCAATTCCAATAGTGATATCTGAAAAAAACAGTTCGGGTATTAGGGGCAAAAGTTGAAAGTGGACTGTTTTACTATACATTTAACTAAGCCGGCAGGATCCCGCACATCGGCCGCAATCTGAGCAGAAGTATTTTTTAGTCCAGCCTTATTCCGACGAGTTTTACGTTTTTTATTAATATATCCTAATTGGATATTCCTGTAGTTAGGATTGTTGTATGTGTATACTTTTCCTATAACTAGGGGGACATCACGGTTCCGCAATTGCATTTTTTAAGCAAATTTTTTATCTTTATTCCAGAATTTCTTGTGTATATTCATTTATAGGAAGTGTTTCGAAGTGTGACTTATCGAGAAATGAATTGTGATTCGATTGGAATGTTCATCATATACCCCCAAATAGGTGGGGATTTCCCCAAAGCACTGTACAGCAATTTGCGATCACTTGAAAATTTTAAAAACATCGTGAA
Organism: Scaptodrosophila lebanonensis; assembly: GCF_003285725.1. NCBI lineage: Eukaryota > Metazoa > Arthropoda > Insecta > Diptera > Drosophilidae > Scaptodrosophila > Scaptodrosophila lebanonensis. Next base: position 18,248 of record NW_022060654.1, on the reverse strand, counting down.
TATATCAAAAGCCAAACTAACCCTTTTAAAAACGATAGAAAATTTGGGGTAAGAACAGCATGACCAACACTATGTATAAATAGAATAAATAGAATCGGCCAAAATTTCCAAGTTTTTGTTCCATTTTGAGGTCGTATTTTTGGTCTATTTACAAATATTGTAATCTAATCAAGAAGTCACTTTTTCCAAATGTGTCACTGACATCATGATTTACTCACATATCATTTAATATATGTATATGGGTGGTATGAGCGTACTTTTTTAAAAATAGTTTATTGTTTGAAGCCTACTGTTTAAAATATAGACCTTGCTATAACTAACACTATAGGACCTAGGGATATTAAATTTAAAGTCCAAGATGCCTTATGTGAATACGCAGAAAATGTGTTTTTTAGAATTTCCCTACTTCCCCCCCTCTCCAATGCAAATCGCGATTACCTCTAACTCCGGTAATTCTTGGAATTTCTAACTAAAATTTTGCAAATACCTCCAGTTAGTTATTATGTGTCCGTATGCCAAGTTTCATCATAATAGGTCTTTAACAAGAAGTTATAGCCATAAATATATTTGACTAGCAGGTATTGCCCGTCTTAACCCGGCTCAATATAATGTTTCCAATTGTATTTATTTTGTGTGTGCATAACCTACCCATATGCTTCCGCATTATAAGTTACCAGTAGGAAGGCATTTAAGGTATATAAATGAACATTTTCTGTTCTTGACAAAAAATTATTCAGTAGTCCGTTACATTTTTGTTCTTGCCAAACTATTTGGTTAAACGAACATGACCACTATAACTAATATTTTTTAAAGCTCGTTTTCCCCCCTTTGGAGCTAGAATTTTCCAAAAGCCTTTCTTAGTGTGCTCCTACACTATGATGGATACTTGAGTCCAAATTTCATCTTTTACCGTTTGGGCTGTGCGTTGATCACCAATTAGTCAGGACAAACTGTTTTATATATAACGCAACGTTTTAAGATAGACTATGTGCAAAAAAGGGGAATAATTCTAAATTCACATTTGAGTCTTTTCGTGCCATATTGAGTCAATACGGTCACGCACAAACTCGGAATATGAAACACGGCACCCTGTGTCAAAAAGCACTGACAATTCTCATCTCAATTTGCTAGAGTAAAACTTTCGATAGTTGAAGCCACCGATACCATCAAAATATCGAAGTTTGAATGCAATAAGCAGAATATTTAAATAACAAAATCTAATTATTTATTGACATCAATAAGAACAAATCATATACATACATACATCTGCCCGCAATGCGAAGCAGAATATGCGTAGCTCCGTTATTCGGTTTTTGCTTTACTATCGCTTACGCAGTCGTTGCCTAGCGACGGTAACTGTAAACTTTTGGCGTTTTGCCTTTGCAATTAACATTAAATGGTCACAACGAAAGAAGAAGAGCGAGCCAATGACTTGCAGTTGTTGTTGTTTTTAGAGCATTATTTTTTTTACAATCAAACAACTGTGTTCGATTGCCCAATGTATACATTAATGCGAATGTACATACATGCTATATTCATACAAAGGCATACATACATACATATGTATGTTTCTCTTTACTTTTTCAACCGTACGTAGAGAACCGCACACATAGACACGAACTGTTGCTTGTTGTGTGTGAGTGTGTGTATGTGATGTCCCCAACTATTTGATATTTGTTGTTGCTGCATAAAGTTATTAATGCCAAATGCACTAAACAAAGAAAAAATTACTTTTAAAAATGTTATATAATTTTCAATTAATTAACATTTCTTGCTGTGTCAGTGCAAGACGAATGTACATACATACATATGTAGATACATATCTACACATATAGATGTGCACATATGTATGGACATTCACACATTAGTGTCTCACATTTTGCTTTGGCTATTTCAATGTTTGTATGTGTGTATGTATACTTAGTTGTCCCCAACTGTTTGATATTTTGTATTGTTTGTTCTGCATGCTTTTGTAAAATGCATATTTTGAAAATCCATGAATGCAAAGTTGTAGATTTAGTTACGTAGATTACATTACCCAAATTTTAAATCGATCGGACTAAATTTATAACACAAACTTTTCATTTGAAATAGTGAATAAATATTAAAACCCAAATAATTCAAGCTCCAACACAAATCTAAGTATGCAGTTTTGTTTGTATTCTTTAATTGATTTTAGAAACTAAGTTTTAAGTCGATCGGTTGAAAAATGCGGATTTTTCAAACAAACTTTGGAGCTACATTTCCCCCCTTTGGAGCTCGAATTTTCCAAAATCCCTTCTTAGTGCGCATCTACACCATGATAGGATACTTGAGCCCAGCATTTCAGCATCCTAGCTTTTACCGTTTGGGCTGTGGGCTGTTGACGCGGTTTCCTTTTGTGCCCCAACATTTTTTTTTACAGGACAACTCCCATATTTTGGGCCCCAAAAAAAATATCAAACAAGTAAAAAAGCTAAAGTCGGGTGTCCCGACTTTGAAATACTCTGAACATATGTTTACAATAATTATAGAAAATAAAAAAATTAAGAAAATAAATAAAAAATTTGATCGATTTTACCTCTCTCGGTATTTGAACTCACGTAAAGGGTGTATAATTGAACATTTACATAGCAATTGCGTCTGTGTGAGTGTATGTATGCCTATGCGCATCTATTCGTGTCTGTGTAAGCATTTTCGCAGTCAACCAAACAGCAACATCAACAACAGCCGCGGGCAGCGCTTGAGCTGCGCTGCATCAGCAAATATATTTATGGCTATAACTTCTTGTTAAATCGGTCTATCATAATGAAATTTGGCATACGGACACATAATAACCAACTGGGGGTATTTCCAAAATTTTAGTTCGAAATTCCAAGAATTACGAGAGTGAGAGAAAATCGCGATTTGCTTTGGAGAGGGGGGCGGGAGGGAAATTCCAAAATACACATTTGCGGGCAGCGCTTGATGACTTTGCTTTTACAAATCAACAATAGACAAATCATTCAGCTACTAATCATAAACCCATCGCCAAAGGGAACAACCCGTTTAATAAGTCTTGTACTAGAAAACTTAAGGTAAAAACAGGGGCTTGCTGCTGAAGAAGTAATTCAAAACGTGGTTGACAGCTTTTTTCCAATTCAAGTTCTCGAAGACCGTTTTTTTGCGTTCGCTTTGGCGATCTCATTCCTTCTGGGGCAGCATTTGTTAAGCATATTTAAATTTTAAAAACAATAAATCGGTTCAATATGCCGGATCAATTCCAATAGTGATATCTGAAAAAAACAGTTCGGGTATTAGGGGCAAAAGTTGAAAGTGGACTGTTTTACTATACATTTAACTAAGCCGGCAGGATCCCGCACATCGGCCGCAATCTGAGCAGAAGTATTTTTTAGTCCAGCCTTATTCCGACGAGTTTTACGTTTTTTATTAATATATCCTAATTGGATATTCCTGTAGTTAGGATTGTTGTATGTGTATACTTTTCCTATAACTAGGGGGACATCACGGTTCCGCAATTGCATTTTTTAAGCAAATTTTTTATCTTTATTCCAGAATTTCTTGTGTATATTCATTTATAGGAAGTGTTTCGAAGTGTGACTTATCGAGAAATGAATTGTGATTCGATTGGAATGTTCATCATATACCCCCAAATAGGTGGGGACTTCCCCAAAGCACTGTACAGCAATTTGCGATCACTTGAAAATTTTAAAAACATCGTGAATATATCAAAGGCCAAACTAACCCTTTTAAAAACGATAGAAAATTTGGGGTAAGAACAGCATGACCAACACTATGTATAAATGTATAAATAGAATAAATAGAATCGGCCAAAATTTCCAAGTTTTTGTTCCATTTTGAGGTCGTATTTTTGGTCTATTTACAAATATTGTAATCTAATCAAGAAGTCACTTTTTCCAAATGTGTCACTGACATCATGATTTACTCACATATCATTTAATATATGTATATGGGTGGTATGAGCGTATAACCACGCCCACTTTTTAAAAATAGTTTATTGTTTGAAGCCTACTGTTTAAAATATAGACCTTGCTATAACTAACACTATAGGACCTAGGGATATTAAATTTAAAGTCCAAGATGCCTTATGTGAATACGCAGAAAATGTGTTTTTTAGAATTTCCCTACTTCCCCCCCTCTCCAATGCAAATCGCGATTACCTCTAACTCCCGTAATTCTTGGAATTTCTAACTAAAATTTTGCAAATACCTCCAGTTAGTTATTATGTGTCCGTATGCCAAGTTTCATCATAATAGGTCTTTAACAAGAAGTTATAGCCATAAATATATTTGACTAGCAGGTATTGCCCGTCTTAACCCGGCTCAATATAATGTTTCCAATTGTATTTATTTTGTGTGTGCATAACCTACCCATATGCTTCCGCATTATAAGTTACCAGTAGGAAGGCATTTAAGGTATATAAATGAACATTTTCTGTTCTTGACAAAAAATTATTCAGTAGTCCGTTACATTTTTGTTCTTGCCAAACTATTTGGTTAAACGAACATGACCACTATAACTAATATTTTTTAAAGCTCGTTTTCCCCCCTTTGGAGCTAGAATTTTCCAAAAGCCTTTCTTAGTGTGCTCCTACACTATGATGGATACTTGAGTCCAAATTTCATCTTTTACCGTTTGGGCTGTGCGTTGATCACCAATTAGTCAGGACAAACTGTTTTATATATAACGCAACGTTTTAAGATAGACTATGTGCAAAAAAGGGGAATAATTCTAAATTCACATTTGAGTCTTTTCGTGCCATATTGAGTCAATACGGTCACGCACAAACTCGGAATATGAAACACGGCACCCGTGTCAAAAAGCACTGACAATTCTCATCTCAATTTGCTAGAGTAAAACTTTCGATAGTTGAAGCCACCGATACCATCAAAATATCGAAGTTTGAATGCAATAAGCAGAATATTTAAATAACAAAATCGAATTATTTATTGACATCAATAAGAACAAATCATATACATACATACATCTGCCCGCAATGCGAAGCAGAATATGCGTAGCTCCGTTATTCGGTTTTTGCTTTACTATCGCTTACGCAGTCGTTGCCTAGCTGACGGTAACTGTAAACTTTTGGCGTTTTGCCTTTGCAATTAACATTAAATGGTCACAACGAAAGAAGAAGAGCGAGCCAATGACTTGCAGTTGTTGTTGTTTTTAGAGCATTATTTTTTTTACAATCAAACAACTGTGTTCGATTGCCCAATGTATACATTAATGCGAATGTACATACATGCTATATTCATACAAAGGCATACATACATACATATGTATGTTTCTCTTTACTTTTTCAACCGTACGTAGAGAACCGCACACATAGACACGAACTGTTGCTTGTTGTGTGTGTGAGTGTGTGTATGTGATGTCCCCAACTATTTGATATTTGTTGTTGCTGCATAAAGTTATTAATGCCAAATGCACTAAACAAAGAAAAAATTACTTTTAAAAATGTTATATAATTTTCAATTAATTAACATTTCTTGCTGTGTCAGTGCAAGACGAATGTACATACATACATATGTAGATACATATGTACACACATAGATGTGCACATATGTATGGACATTCACACATTAGTGTCTCACATTTTGCTTTGGCTATTTCAATGTTTGTATGTGTGTATGTATACTTAGTTGTCCCCAACTGTTTGATATTTTGTATTGTTTGTTCTGCATGCTTTTGTAAAATGCATATTTTGAAAATCCATGAATGCAAAGTTGTAGATTTAGTTACGTAGATTACATTACCCAAATTTTAAATCGATCGGACTAAATTTATAACACAAACTTTTCATTTGAAATAGTGAATAAATATTAAAACCCAAATAATTCAAGCTCCAACACAAATCTAAGTATGCAGTTTTGTTTGTATTCTTTAATTGATTTTAGAAACTAAGTTTTAAGTCGATCGGTTTGAAAAATGCGGATTTTTCAAACAAACTTTGGAGCTACATTTCCCCCCTTTGGAGCTCGAATTTTCCAAAATCCCTTCTTAGTGCGCATCTACACCATGATAGGATACTTGAGCCCAAATTTCAGCATCCTAGCTTTTACCGTTTGGGCTGTGGGCTGTTGACGCGGTTTCCTTTTGTGCCCCAACATTTTTTTTTACAGGACAACTCCCATATTTTGGGCCCCAAAAAAAATATCAAACAAGTAAAAAAGCTAAAGTCGGGTGTCCCGACTTTGAAATACTCTGAACATATGTTTACAATAATTATAGAAAATAAAAAATAAAATTTGATCGATTTTACCTCTCTCGGTATTTGAACTCACGTAAAGGGTGTATAATTGAACATTTACATAGCAATTGCGTCTGTGTGAGTGTATGTATGCCTATGCGCATCTATTCGTGTCTGTGTAAGCATTTTCGCAGTCAACCAAACAGCAACATCAACAACAGCCGCGGGCAGCGCTTGAGCTGCGCTGCATCAGCAAATATATTTATGGCTATAACTTCTTGTTAAATCGGTCTATCATAATGAAATTTGGCATACGGACACATAATAACCAACTGGGGGTATTTCCAAAATTTTAGTTCGAAATTCCAAGAATTACGAGAGTGAGAGAAAATCGCGATTTGCTTGGAGAGGGGGGGCGGGAGGGAAATTCCAAAATACACATTTGCGGGCAGCGCTTGATGACTTTGCTTTTACAAATCAACAATAGACAAATCATTCAGCTACTAATCATAAACCCATCGCCAAAGGGAACAACCCGTTTAATAAGTCTTGTACTAGAAAACTTAAGGTAAAAACAGGGGCTTGCTGCTGAAGAAGTAATTCAAAACGTGGTTGACAGCTTTTTTCCAATTCAAGTTCTCGAAGACCGTTTTTTTGCGTTCGCTTTGGCGATCTCATTCCTTCTGGGGCAGCATTTGTTAAGCATATTTAAATTTTAAAAACAATAAATCGGTTCAATATGCCGGATCAATTCCAATAGTGATATCTGAAAAAAACAGTTCGGGTATTAGGGGCAAAAGTTGAAAGTGGACTGTTTTACTATACATTTAACTAAGCCGGCAGGATCCCGCACATCGGCCGCAATCTGAGCAGAAGTATTTTTTAGTCCAGCCTTATTCCGACGAGTTTTACGTTTTTTATTAATATATCCTAATTGGATATTCCTGTAGTTAGGATTGTTGTATGTGTATACTTTTCCTATAACTAGGGGGACATCACGGTTCCGCAATTGCATTTTTTAAGCAAATTTTTTATCTTTATTCCAGAATTTCTTGTGTATATTCATTTATAGGAAGTGTTTCGAAGTGTGACTTATCGAGAAATGAATTGTGATTCGATTGGAATGTTCATCATATACCCCCAAATAGGTGGGATTTCCCCAAAGCACTGTACAGCAATTTGCGATCACTTGAAAATTTTAAAAAACATCGTGAATATATCAAAAGCCAAACTAACCCTTTTAAAAACGATAGAAAATTTGGGGTAAGAACAGCATGACCAACACTATGTATAAATGTATAAATAGAATAAATAGAATCGTATTTTTGGTCTATTTACAAATATTGTAATCTAATCAAGAAGTCACTTTTTCCAAATGTGTCACTGACATCATGATTTACTCACATATCATTTAATATATGTATATGGGTGGTATGAGCGTATAACCACGCCCACTTTTTAAAAATAGTTTATTGTTTGAAGCCTACTGTTTAAAATATAGACCTTGCTATAACTAACACTATAGGACCTAGGGATATTAAATTTAAAGTCCAAGATGCCTTATGTGAATACGCAGAAAATGTGTTTTTTAGAATTTCCCTACCTCCCCCCCTCTCCAATGCAAATCGCGATTACCTCTAACTCCCGTAATTCTTGGAATTTCTAACTAAAATTTTGCAAATACCTCCAGTTAGTTATTATGTGTCCGTATGCCAAGTTTCATCATAATAGGTCTTTAACAAGAAGTTATAGCCATAAATATATTTGACTAGCAGGTATTGCCCGTCTTAACCCGGCTCAATATAATGTTTCCAATTGTATTTATTTTGTGTGTGCATAACCTACCCATATGCTTCCGCATTATAAGTTACCAGTAGGAAGGCATTTAAGGTATATAAATGAACATTTTCTGTTCTTGACAAAAAATTATTCAGTAGTCCGTTACATTTTTGTTCTGCCAAACTATTTGGTTAAACGAACATGACCACTATAACTAATATTTTTTAAAGCTCGTTTTCCCCCCTTTGGAGCTAGAATTTTCCAAAAGCCTTTCTTAGTGTGCTCCTACACTATGATGGATACCTGAGTCCAAATTTCATCTTTTACCGTTTGGGCTGTGCGTTGATCACCCATTAGTCAGGACAAACTGTTTTAAGATAGACTATGTGCAAAAAAGGGGAATAATTCTAAATTCACATTTGAGTCTTTTCGTGCCATATTGAGTCAATACGGTCACGCACAAACTCGGAATATGAAACACGGCACCCGTGTCAAAAGCACTGACAATTCTCATCTCAATTTGCTAGAGTAAAACTTTCGATAGTTGAAGCCACCGATACCATCAAAATATCGAAGTTTGAATGCAATAAGCAGAATATTTAAATAACAAAATCGAATTATTTATTGACATCAATAAGAACAAATCATATACATACATACATCTGCCCGCAATGCGAAGCAGAATATGCGTAGCTCCGTTATTCGGTTTTTGCTTTACTATCGCTTACGCAGTCGTTGCCTAGCGACGGTAACTGTAAACTTTTGGCGTTTTTGCCTTTGCAATTAACATTAAATGGTCACAACGAAAGAAGAAGAGCGATGCCAATGACTTGCAGTTGTTGTTGTTTTTAGAGCATTATTTTTTTTACAATCAAACAACTGTGTTCGATTGCCCAATGTATACATTAATGCGAATGTACATACATGCTATATTCATACAAAGGCATACATACATACATATGTATGTTTCTCTTTACTTTTTCAACCGTACGTAGAGAACCGCACACATAGACACGAACTGTTGCTTGTTGTGTGTGTGAGTGTGTGTATGTGATGTCCCAACTATTTGATATTTGTTGTTGCTGCATAAAGTTATTAATGCCAAATGCACTAAACAAAGAAAAATTACTTTTAAAAATGTTATATAATTTTCAATTAATCAACATTTCTTGCTGTGTCAGTGCAAGACGAATGTACATACATACATATGTATATACATAGATGTGCACATATGTATGGACATTCACACATTAGTGTCTCACATTTTGCTTTGGCTATTTCAATGTTTGTATGTGTGTATGTATACTTAGTTGTCCCCAACTGTTTGATATTTTGTATTGTTTGTTCTGCATGCTTTTGTAAAATGCATATTTTGAAAATCCATGAATGCAAAGTTGTAGATTTAGTTACGTAGATTACATTACCCAAATTTTAAATCGATCGGACTAAATTTATAACACAAACTTTTCATTTGAAATAGTGAATAAATATTAAAACCCAAATAATCAAGCTCCAACACAAATCTAAGTATGCAGTTTTGTTTGTATTCTTTAATTGATTTTAGAAACTAAGTTTTAAGTCGATCGGTTGAAAAATGCGGATTTTTCAAACAAACTTTGGAGCTACATTTCCCCCCTTTGGAGCTCGAATTTTCCAAAATCCCTTCTTAGTGCGCATCTACACCATGATAGGATACTTGAGCCCAAATTTCAGCATCCTAGCTTTTACCGTTTGGGCTGTGGGCTGTTGACGCGGTTTCCTTTTGTGCCCCAACATTTTTTTTACAGGACAACTCCCATATTTTGGGCCCCAAAAAAAAATATCAAACAAGTAAAAAAGCTAAAGTCGGGTGTCCCGACTTTGAAATACTCTGAACATATGTTTACAATAATTATAGAAAATAAAAAATTAAGAAAATAAAAAAAAAAATTTGATCGATTTTACCTCTCGGTATTTGAACTCACGGGAAGGGTGTATAATTGAAACATTTACATAGCAATTGCGTCTGTGTGAGTGTATGTATGCCTATGCGCATCTATTTCGTGTCTGTGTAAGCATTTTCGCAGTCAACCAAACAGCAACATCAACAACAGCCGCGGGCAGCGCTTGAGCTGCGCTGCATCAGCAAATATATTTATGGCTATAACTTCTGTTAAATCGGTCTATCATAATGGAAATTTGGCATACGGACACATAATAACCAACTGGGGGTTATTTCCAAAATTTAGTTCGAAATTCCAAGAATTACGAGAGTGAGAGAAAATCGCGATTTGCTTGGAGAGGGGGGGCTGGGAGGGAAAATCCAACATAATACACATTTGGGCAGGGCAATCGCTTGATGGACTTTGGCTTTTCACACATCAACAATAGACAAATCATTCAGTACTAATCCTAAACCCATCGCCAAAGGGAACAACACCGTTTAATAAGTCTTGTTACTAGAAAATTAAGGTAAAAACAGGGGGCTTGCTGCTGAATAGAAGGTAATTCAAAACGTGGTTGACAGCTTTTTTCCAATTCAAGTTCTCGAAGACCGTTTTTTTGCGTTTCGCTTTGGCGATCTCATTCATTCTGGGGCAGCATTTGTCAGCATATTTAATTTTAAAAACAATATACGGTTCAATATGCCGGATCATATTCCCAATAGTGATATCTGAAAAAAAACAGTTCGGGTATAGGGGCAAAAGTTGAAAGTGGACTGTTTTACTTACATTTAACTAAGCCGGCCAGGATCCCGCACATCGGCCGCAATCTGAGCAGAAGTATTTTTTAGTCAGCCTTATTCCGACGAGTTTTACGTTTTTTATTAATATATCCTAATTGGATATTCCTGTAGTTAGGATTGTGTATGTGTATACTTTTCCTATAACTAGGGGGACATCACGGTCCGCAATTGCATTTTTTAAGCGAATTTTTTATCTTTATTCCAGAATTTCTTGGTATATTCATTTATAGGAAGGTTTCGAAGTGTGACTTATCGAGAAATGAATTGTGATTCGATTTGGAATGTTCATCATATACCCCCAAATAGGGGGGGATTTCCCCCAAAGCACTGTACAGCAATTTGCGATCACTTGAAAATTTTAAAACATCGTGGAATATATCAAAAGCCAAACTAACCCTTTTAAAACGATAGAAAATTGGTGGTAAGAACAGCATGACCAACATAGTATAAATGTATAAATAGAATAAATAGAATCGGCCAAAATTTCAAGTTTTTGTTCCATTTTGAGGCTATTATTTTGGTCTATTACAAATATTGTAATCTAATCAAGAAGTCACTTTTTCCAAATGTGTCACTGACATCATGATTTACTCACATATCATTTAATATATGTATATGGGTGGTTATGAGCGTATAACCACGCCCACTTTTTAAAAATAGTTTATTGTTTGAAGCCTACTGTTTAAAATATAGACCTTGCTATAACTAACACTATAGGACCTAGGGATATTAAATTTAAAGTCCAAGATGCCTTATGTGAATACGCAGAAAATGTGTTTTTTTAGAATTTCCCTACCTCCCCCCTCTCCAATGCAAATCGCGATTACCTCTAACTCCCGTAATTCTTGGAATTTCTAACTAAAATTTTGCAAATACCTCCAGTTAGTTATTATGTGTCCGTATGCCAAGTTTCATCATAATAGGTCTTTAACAAGAAGTTATAGCCATAAATATATTTGACTAGCAGGTATTGCCCGTCTTAACCCGGCTCAATATAATGTTTCCAATTGTATTTATTTTGTGTGTGCATAACCTACCCATATGCTTCCGCATTATAAGTTACCAGTAGGAAGGCATTTAAGGTATATAAATGAACATTTTCTGTTCTTGACAAAAAATTATTCAGTAGTCCGTTACATTTTTGTTCTTGCCAAACTATTTGGTTAAACGAACATGACCACTATACTAATTTTTTAAAGCTCGTTTTCCCCCCTTTGGAGCTAGAATTTTCCAAAAGCCTTTCTTAGTGTGCTCCTACACTATGATGGATACTGAGTCCAAATTTCATCTTTTACCGTTTGGGCTGTGCGTTGATCACCAATTAGTCAGGACAAACTGTTTTATATAAACGCAACGTTTTAAGATAGACTATGTGCAAAAAGGGGAATAATTCTAAATTCACATTTGAGTCTTTTCGTGCCATATTGAGTCAATACGGTCACGCACAAACTCGGAATATGAAACACGGCACCCGTGTCAAAAAGCACTGACAATTCTCATCTCAATTGCTAGAGTAAAACTTTCGATAGTTGAAGCCACCGATACCATCAAAATATCGAAGTTTGAATGCAATAAGCAGAATATTTAAATAACAAAATCTAATTATTTATTGACATCAATAAGAACAAATCATATACATACATACATCTGCCCGCAATGCGAAGCAGAATATGCGTAGCTCCGTTATTCGGTTTTTGCTTTACTATCGCTTACGCAGTCGTTGCCTAGCGACGGTAACTGTAACTTTTGGCGTTTTGCCTTTGCAATTAACATTAAATGGTCACAACGAAAGAAGAAGAGCGAGCCAATGACTTGCAGTTGTTGTGTTTTTAGAGCATTATTTTTTTACAATCAAACAACTGTGTTCGATTGCCCAATGTATACATTAATGCGAATGTACATACATGCTATATTCATACAAAGGCATACATACATACATATGTATGTTTCTCTTTACTTTTTCAACCGTACGTAGAGAACCGCACACATAGACACGAACTGTTGTTGTGTGTGATGTGATGTCCCCAACTATTTGATATTTGTTGTTGCTGCATAAAGTTATTAATGCCAATGCACTAAACAAAGAAAAAATTACTTTTAAAAATGTTATATAATTTTCAATTAATTAACATTTCTTGCTGTGTCAGTGCAAGACGAATGTACATACATAAATATGTAGATACATATGTACACACATAGATGTGCACATATGTATGGACATTCACACATTAGTGTCTCACATTTTGCTTTGGCTATTTCAATGTTTGTATGTTGTATGTATACTTAGTTGTCCCCAACTGTTTGATATTTTGTATTGTTTGTTCTGCATGCTTTTGTAAAATGCATATTTTGAAAATCCATGAATGCAAAGTTGTAGATTTAGTTACGTAGATTACATTACCCAAATTTTAAATCGATCGGACTAATTTATAACACAAACTTTTCATTTGAAATAGTGAATAAATATTAAAACCCAAATAATCCAAGCTCCAACACAAATATAAGTATTTTCAAACAAACTTTGGAGCTACATTTCCCCCTTTGGAGCTCGAATTTTCCAAAATCCCTTCTTAGTGCGCATCTACACCATGATAGGATACTTGAGCCCAAATTTCAGCATCCTAGCTTTTACCGTTTGGGCTGTGGGCTGTTGACGCGGTTTCCTTTTGTGCCCCAACATTTTTTTACAGGACAACTCCCATATTTTGGGCCCCAAAAAAAATATCAAACAAGTAAAAAAGCTAAGTCGGGTGTCCCGACTTTGAAATACTCTGAACATATGTTTACAATAATTATAGAAAATAAAAAAATTAAGAAAATAAAAAAAATTGATCGATTTTACCTCTCTCGGTATTTGAACTCACGTAAAGGGTGTATAATTGAACATTACATAGCAATTGCGTCTGTGTGAGTGTATTAGTGTCTGTGTGTAAGCATTTTCGCAGTCAACCAAACAGCAACATCAACAACAGCCGCGGGCAGCGCTTGAGCTGCGCTGCATCAGCAAATATATTTATGGCTATAACTTCTTGTTAAATCGGTCTATCATAATGAAATTTGGCATACGGACACATAATAACCAACTGGGGGTATTTCCAAAATTTTAGTTCGAAATTCCAAGAATTACGAGAGTGAGAGAAAATCGCGATTGCTTTGGAGAGGGGGGCGGGAGGGAAATTCCAAAATACACATTTGCGGGCAGCGCTTGATGACTTTGCTTTTACAAATCAACAATAGACAAATCATTCAGCTACTAATCATAAACCCATCGCCAAAGGGAACAACCCGTTTAATAAGTCTTGTACTAGAAAACTTAAGGTAAAAACAGGGGCTTGCTGCTGAAGAAGTAATTCAAAACGTGGTTGACAGCTTTTTTCCAATTCAAGTTCTCGAAGACCGTTTTTTTGCGTTCGCTTTGGCGATCTCATTCCTTCTGGGCAGCATTTGTTAAGCATATTTAAATTTAAAAAACATAAATCGGTTCAATATGCCGGATCAATTCCAATAGTGATATCTGAAAAAAAAACAGTTCGGGTATTAGGGGCAAAAGTTGAAAGTGGACTGTTTTACTATACATTTAACTAAGCCGGCAGGATCCCGCACATCGGCCGCAATCTGAGCAGAAGTATTTTTTAGTCCAGCCTTATTCCGACGAGTTTTACGTTTTTATTAATATATCCTAATGGATATTCCTGTAGTTAGGATTGTTGTATGTATACTTTTCCTATAACTAGGGGGACATCACGGTTCCGCAATTGCATTTTTTAAGCAAATTTTTTATCTTTATTCCAGAATTTCTTGTGTATATTCATTTATAGGAAGTGTTTCGAAGTGTGACTTATCGAGAAATGAATTGTGATTCGATTGGAATGTTCATCATATACCCCCAAATAGGTGGGGATTTCCCCAAAGCACTGTACAGCAATTTGCGATCACTTGAAAATTTTAAAAACATCGTGAATATATCAAAAGCCAAACTAACCCTTTTAAAAAACGATAGAAAATTTGGGGTAAGAACAGCATGACCAACACTATGTATAAATGTATAAATAGAATAAATAGAATCGGCCAAAATTTCCAAGTTTTTGTTCCATTTTGAGGTCGTATTTTTGGTCTATTTACAAATATTGTAATCTAATCAAGAAGTCACTTTTTCCAAATGTGTCACTGACATCATGATTTACTCACATATCATTTAATATATGTATATGGGTGGTATGAGCGTATAACCACGCCCACTTTTTAAAAATAGTTTATTGTTTGAAGCCTACTGTTTAAAATATAGACCTTGCTATAACTAACACTATAGGACCTAGGGATATTAAATTTAAAGTCCAAGATGCCTTATGTGAATACGCAGAAAATGTGTTTTTTAGAATTTCCCTACCTCCCCCCCTCTCCAATGCAAATCGCGATTACCTCTAACTCCCGTAATTCTTGGAATTTCTAACTAAAATTTTGCAAATACCTCCAGTTAGTTATTATGTGTCCGTATGCCAAGTTTCATCATAATAGGTCTTTAACAAGAAGTTATAGCCATAAATATATTTGACTAGCAGGTATTGCCCGTCTTAACCCGGCTCAATAAATGTTTCCAATGTATTATTTTGTGTGTGCATAACCTACCCATATGCTTCCGCATTATAAGTTACCAGTAGGAAGGCATTTAAGGTATATAAATGAACATTTCTGTTCTTGACAAAAAATTATTCAGTAGTCCGTTACTTTTTGTTCTTGCCAAACTATTTGGTAAACGAACATGACCACTATAACTAATATTTTTAAAGCTCGTTTTCCCCCCTTTGGAGCTAGAATTTTCCAAAGCCTTTCTTAGTGTGCTCCTACACTATGATGGATACTTGAGTCCAAATTTCATCTTTTACCGTTTGGGCTGTGCGTTGATCACCAATAGTCAGGACAAACTGTTTTATATATAACGCAACGTTTTAAGATAGACTATGTGCAAAAAAGGGGAATAATTCTAAATTCACATTTGAGTCTTTTCGTGCCATATTGAGTCAATACGGTCACGCACAAACTCGGAATATGAAACACGGCACCCGTGTCAAAAAGCACTGACAATTCTCATCTCAATTTGCTAGAGTAAAACTTTCGATAGTTGAAGCCACCGATACCATCAAAATATCGAAGTTTGAATGCAATAAGCAGAATATTTAAATAACAAAATCTAATTATTTATTGACATCAATAAGAACAAATCATATACATACATACATCTGCCCGCAATGCGAAGCAGAATATGCGTAGCTCCGTTATTCGGTTTTTGCTTTACTATCGCTTACGCAGTCGTTGCCTAGCGACGGTAACTGTAAACTTTTGGCGTTTTGCCTTTGCAATTAACATTAAATGGTCACAACGAAAGAAGAAGAGCGAGCCAATGACTTGCAGTTGTGTTGTTTTTAGAGCATTATTTTTTTTACAATCAAACAACTGTGTTCGATTGCCCAATGTATACATTAATGCGAATGTACATACATGCTATATTCATACAAAGGCATACATACATACATATGTATGTTCTCTTTACTTTTTAACCGTACGTAGAGAACCGCACACATAGACACGAACTGTGCTTGTGTGTGTGTGATGTGTGTGTATGTGATGCCCCAACTATTTGATATTTGTTGTTGCTGCATAAAGTTATTAATGCCAAATGCACTAAACAAAGAAAAAATTACTTTTAAAAATGTTATATAATTTTCAATTAATTAACATTTCTTGCTGTGTCAGTGCAAGACGAATGTACATACATACATATGTAGATACATATGTACACACATAGATGTGCACATATGTATGGACATTCACACATTAGTGTCTCACATTTTGCTTTGGCTATTTCAATGTTTGTATGTGTGTATGTATACTTAGTTGTCCCCAACTGTTTGATATTTTGTATTGTTTGTTCTGCATGCTTTTGTAAAATGCATATTTGAAAATCCATGAATGCAAAGTTGTAGATTTAGTTACGTAGATTACATTACCCAAATTTTAAATCGATCGGACTAAATTTATAACCAAACTTTTCATTTGAAATAGTGAATAAATATTAAAACCCAAATAATTCAAGCTCCAACACAAATAAGTATGCAGTTTTGTTTGTATTCTTTAATTGATTTTAGAAACTAAGTTTTAAGTCGATCGGTTGAAAATGCGGATTTTTCAAACAAACTTTGGAGCTACATTTCCCCCTTTGGAGCTCGAATTTTCCAAAATCCCTTCTTAGTGCGCATCTACACCATGATAGGATACTTGAGCCCAAATTTCAGCATCCTAGCTTTTACCGTTTGGGCTGTGGGCTGTTGACGCGGTTTCCTTTTGTGCCCCAACATTTTTTTTACAGGACAACTCCCATATTTTGGGCCCCAAAAAAAATTAAACAAGTAAAAAAGCTAAAGTCGGGTGTCCCGACTTTGAAATACTCTGAACATATGTTTACAATAATTATAGAAAATAAAAAAATTAAGAAAATAAAAAAAAAATTTGATCGATTTTACCTCTCTCGGTATTTGAACTCACGTAAAGGGTGTATAATTGAACATTTACATAGCAATTGCGTCTGTGTGAGTGTATGTATGCCTATGCGCATCTATTCGTGTCTGTGTAAGCATTTTCGCAGTCAACCAAACAGCAACATCAACAACAGCCGCGGGCAGCGCTTGAGCTGCGCTGCATCAGCAAATATATTTATGGCTATAACTTCTTGTTAAATCGGTCTATCATAATGAAATTGGGCATACGGACACATAATAACCAACTGGGGGTATTTCCAAAATTTAGTTCGAAATTCCAAGAATTACGAGAGTGAGAGAAAATCGCGATTTGCTTTGGAGAGGGGGGCGGGAGGGAAATTCCAAAATACACATTTGCGGGCAGCTTGATGACTTTGCTTTTACAAATCAACAATAGACAAATCATTCAGCTACTAATCCTAAACCCATCGCCAAAGGGAACAACCCGTTTAATAAGTCTTGTACTAGAAAACTTAGGTAAAAACAGGGGCTTGCTGCTGAAGAAGTAATTCAAAACGTGGTTGACAGCTTTTTTCCAATTCAAGTTCTCGAAGACCGTTTTTTTGCGTTCGCTTTGGCGATCTCATTCCTTCTGGGGCAGCATTTGTTAAGCATATTTAAATTTTAAAAACAATAAATCGGTTCAATATGCCGGATCAATTCCAATAGTGATATCTGAAAAAAACAGTTCGGGTATTAGGGGCAAAAGTTGAAAGTGGACTGTTTTACTATACATTAACTAAGCCGGCAGGATCCCGCACATCGGCCGCAATCTGAGCAGAAGTATTTTTAGTCCAGCCTTATTCCGACGAGTTTTACGTTTTTTATATATATCCTAATTGGATATTTCCTGTAGTTAGGATTGTTGTATGTGTATACTTCCTATAACTAGGGGGACATCACGGTTCCGCAATTGCATTTTTTAAGCAATTTTTTATCTTTATCCAGAATTTCTTGTGTATATTCATTTATAGGAAGTGTTTCGAAGTGTGACTTATCGAGAAATGAATTGTGA